>NC_136063.1:1371236273-1371408273 GCF_964261635.1 Lissotriton helveticus | reverse complement strand
AGACCGGTGATGGTGTCATTATCACTATTTTGGGGGTGACATGCAAGGTTCTTCTAATTGTGATTGTTTTTGTGAAGTAAAAATGTGGGTTCATGCTTAACTAGGAACCATGCATTTTTGTACCTATCTTCTGTTGCTGTTTCACGTTCTGTGTGAGGAAATATGGAAGCATAATGTAAATCCTGTTTGGAACTTCTAGTACCATACAAGTGCTATTTATTAAGGGATTTTGAACTTTTACTCACGTTAGTTGAGGTGATACTTCCAACCCTCAAGGGGTTCTGGTGTGGATATCGTGGGTGCTATTCAAGCTTTGATGATATGATGACCAAAATAATGGTTCTCTATCTGTAAATTATAATTCATATATCAGATTTATGCCTATCCGGCTTAAATTGACTTAATTTAATCTCGCGCTGTCTTTTAGTAATATTATCTTTTCGCCCTTTATGTATTGGGTTGGCCCACTGTTTGACAAACGGTGTTCCCAGTCTGTTTTCAAGTCTCCCACTTATATAAGTAATATATACCGTGTAATGCTCTCCATTAGGAGGTATTTTGTTAACATTGCCATGCTATTTTAAGAGTGCGAGGTGCTTTGCCAATCGTGGATGTGCTCCCCGTCTCGTGCCCCGATCTGCTCGTCGCTGCATAGTTTTCGTATTTCCATTTACTCCATGGTGCTCCCCACATATCCTTCCCCATGTCCTTATTTTAAACCCAATGTCAGTATATTCGGCTTCCTTTTACATTCATTAGTAATTCTAACCTGCCCCCGCGTTTCACCCGGGTCTCACACACTAGCGTGAGGACCCGCCCTAGTTAGTTTAAACATTCGCGCTCTCCACTCTTACCTGCTCGTTGTTATCAACCGGGAGTAAATCCGTCCCGCCTGCTTCGTATAAGATGCAGCGTCTGTGTTGAAAGACTGGCGCCGCATATTTAACTTGGAAGCGCTGCCCCATTACTGGCAGGCGTCACTTCCTGGTTGCTTCACTCTGAAGCTTGTTACCGGTATTGCTATTCTTAGCTGCAACTACGGCAGCCATTTTAGACTTCCTGATGCTTTATTGGAGTCAGTGCATATTGTGGTTTACCCACGGTCTTCCTCTTTTTGGGTACTAAAATATATATTAAATATATTTACTATTTTCCTAAACATGGGATGTATTCATTTTGTAATTCCCGCTCAATATGTATGTCGCAATCTTTTAGTTATTTCTATGTTTTAACGCTGTCCTTGTTTTAATCTTGCTAGATGGATATCTCCCTTCACACAAATAATAGTTTACGAGCTTTAAGTGTTACCGGTAATATTCCAATTTCCATTGTGCCCCCATCTACTAGATCCTGTATTTCACACGTGAGGGCATCAAATCGGAGGTGGCTAAATCCCCCCTCCCGTGATTTCAATCGTGCTTAGGTGTTGTGATATTTTTACTGTTCCTTATAGGTTTTGCATTGGGCCAGTCACTATTAATATCGTATTCTCCATCCAAAATGGGCTCAGAACATTTATACGTGCCATCAGATGGCCTTATTCTCGTTACGTGGTACAGGCATTACATACATTTGTTATTGTTTTACATAAAGTAGATTATAGCACAGAGTTACATTACATAATATACACAGTTGCATTACTGATATTCGTCACTCTATGCATATTGTTTCCTAGGTTCTTCCTATCTTTACTACCGTCTATCTTATGTATGGTTGTGTTATGCTTATGTGCCTAGAAAATAATGTAGCTCCTGGTTAATGTTGAGGCCCAGTTCTACACTTTTCAGAGTCATAATCCAGATTGCCTCTCTCTTACGTAGGGCTAGTTCCCTGTTGCCCCCTCTGGGGTGGGTAGGTACATGTTCCATCCCAAAGTACTGGAATGAGTGGTTTGATGTTTGTGCAGGGCAGATTGACATGTGAGCTGCCACTGGGTAGCGCATGTCACCTTGTTTGACTGCTCTGATATGTTCGTTGATTCTGTCTCTTAGCATTCTTTTAGTGCTCCCCACATATCTTTTGCCGCATTTGCAGTCTAGGGCATAGACCACAAATTTGCTGCAACAATTGATAGTTGTCTGAATTCTGTATTCCTCGTTATGTGGTCCTTTGAAGCTTTTCATCTTTTTGTAGGCCCACTTGCATGCCGCGCACATCCCACAGCCATAAAAGCCTGGGTCTGTTAGCCAACAGCTCTTAGTTGTTCTTTGGGGATAACTCGGGCTCAGTATATTTCTCAATGTTGTCCCTTTTCTGTATGTTAGTGTTGGCTTTTCTGTTAAGTGTTTCTTCAGTATGGTGTCTTTGGCGAGTAGGTGCCAGTGTTTATTTAGACTCCTACGTAAAACTGGGGCCCAGTTGTTATAACATGTCACCATTCTAATGGTTTCTTTATTGTTTACATGTTTGGGCTTCTCTGTTAGTGTGTCTATTCTGGCTAGTTTGTTCACTCTACTTTCGGCTTTCTGTAATACCTTCTGTTTGTAGCCTCTGTTCCTGAATCTTTTGATTGTACCCTGTTTTTGTGTTTCAAATTCCGAGTCCAAGCTGCAATTGCGGCGTGTTCTGACTAATTCCCCATAAGGGATTGCATTCTTTTGATGTTCTGGGTGGGAGCTAGTCGCGTGTAGCAGGGAATTGCAGGCTGTGCTTTTCCTATATAGTCTGCTTTGTATCGTCTTATTCTCAATGAAGAATTCTACATCTAAGAATGGTAATTTTACATTGCTATATTCCATAGTGAATCTGATATTTTGATCATTGTCATTTAGGTATGTGTGGAATCCTAGTAATTTTTCTGGTGTACCTGTCCAAATCATGAAGCAATCATCAATATATCTTCCCCAATACAGTATATCTTGGTTCCATTCTGAAGCTGATGGGCCCCAGATTCTCGTTTCCTCAAACCTCCCCATTACTAGGTTGGCATATGAGGGCGAAAATCTGGAGCCCATCGCCACTCCTTGCTTTTGTCTGTACCACTGATCCTTAAAGAGAAATATGTTGTTATCCAAGATTGTTTCAATCATTTCTAAAATCATCTCCGTATGTGACCAAGCACTGGCTGGTCTTTTGTTGAGCATGTGTTTCACAGCTGTCAGTCCCGTGTCTCTTTTGATGCACGTGTATAAAGAGACCACGTCTAATGTGACCATTGTCATGTTATCATCCCACGGCAGGTCGGCCATGGTCCCCAGGATGTGTTTCGTATCCCTTATGTACGATGGGAGGTTTTGTACTAGCGGTTTCAGGAATACGTCCACATACTCTGAGAGTCTCTCAGTAGGCCCCCCGATACCGGATATGATTGGTCTGCCCGGAGGGAACGTGTGAGGTTTGTGTACCTTCGGTACTGTATAGATGCAAGGATATCTTGGTCTGTCTATCCTTAAATACGTATATTCATTTTCATCAATGAGACTTTTCCCATGCCATTGTTTTAATAGTGTGTTAATGTATTCTGTCAGTCTCCACATTGGGTTGGTTCCTAATTGTTCATAGCATTCTGCATTGTTTAACTGGGTGAGTATTTCATGGTCATAATCTCTACTTTGCATTACTACCATGTTTCCCCCTTTGTCCGCTTCTCTGATTGTTATTTCTCTATTTGTGCTAAGTTCTTTGAGTGCTTTCCTCTCTTCCTTAGTTAAGTTGTCTCTGTGTGTGTGTTCAGCTGTTTTTTTCATGTTGTGTTTGTCTAAATCTGCTGTTACTGCTTTGTAGAACTGGTCAATATTGTTGCCTGCAGCTAGTGATGGTGTCCATTTTGATTTGTCTTTCAACCCACTTGTTATGTTGTAATCAAGGTTTATGTCAAAATCCCTCATGACCCTTTCTGTGAGTATAGCCTCATCTTCACATTCCGTGATTGACAATAGTAATCTGGTGTCTAAAATGTCCTGAATACAATAATTGCCATTAGCCATCATACCCAAATTTTGTTGCAATTCTTTATTTGTTGGACTGGTCATTTCAAAGTGTTTTTTTAATTTCAAACGTCTAGTAAATTTAAACAAATCAATTTTTGTATTACATACATCACCAACATTGTTCGGGCAAAAACTCATACCTTTCTCAAGAACAGATATCATGTTATTCGTGAGTTCCAATTCACTCAGATTCATAACAGTAACATTATTTATTTCCTCGGATTCACATTCTGGTTCCAGGACCTGGTTCTCATTCCTGCTCTGCCCTGCCCTGGCGCCTGCTCTTTTGCCTCTCCAGAAAGAAACCAGGCCCCCAAGGAAAACAAGGAGAGGCAAAAGAGCAGGCGCCAGGGCAGGGCAGAGCAGGAATGAGAACCAGGTCCTGGAACCAGAATGTGAATCCGAGGAAATAAATAATGTTACTGTTATGAATCTGAGTGAATTGGAACTCACGAATAACATGATATCTGTTCTTGAGAAAGGTATGAGTTTTTGCCCGAACAATGTTGGTGATGTATGTAATACAAAAATTGATTTGTTTAAATTTACTAGACGTTTGAAATTAAAAAAACACTTTGAAATGACCAGTCCAACAAATAAAGAATTGCAACAAAATTTGGGTATGATGGCTAATGGCAATTATTGTATTCAGGACATTTTAGACACCAGATTACTATTGTCAATCACGGAATGTGAAGATGAGGCTATACTCACAGAAAGGGTCATGAGGGATTTTGACATAAACCTTGATTACAACATAACAAGTGGGTTGAAAGACAAATCAAAATGGACACCATCACTAGCTGCAGGCAACAATATTGACCAGTTCTACAAAGCAGTAACAGCAGATTTAGACAAACACAACATGAAAAAAACAGCTGAACACACACACAGAGACAACTTAACTAAGGAAGAGAGGAAAGCACTCAAAGAACTTAGCACAAATAGAGAAATAACAATCAGAGAAGCGGACAAAGGGGGAAACATGGTAGTAATGCAAAGTAGAGATTATGACCATGAAATACTCACCCAGTTAAACAATGCAGAATGCTATGAACAATTAGGAACCAACCCAATGTGGAGACTGACAGAATACATTAACACACTATTAAAACAATGGCATGGGAAAAGTCTCATTGATGAAAATGAATATACGTATTTAAGGATAGACAGACCAAGATATCCTTGCATCTATACAGTACCGAAGGTACACAAACCTCACACGTTCCCTCCGGGCAGACCAATCATATCCGGTATCGGGGGGCCTACTGAGAGACTCTCAGAGTATGTGGACGTATTCCTGAAACCGCTAGTACAAAACCTCCCATCGTACATAAGGGATACGAAACACATCCTGGGGACCATGGCCGACCTGCCGTGGGATGATAACATGACAATGGTCACATTAGACGTGGTCTCTTTATACACGTGCATCAAAAGAGACACGGGACTGACAGCTGTGAAACACATGCTCAACAAAAGACCAGCCAGTGCTTGGTCACATACGGAGATGATTTTAGAAATGATTGAAACAATCTTGGATAACAACATATTTCTCTTTAAGGATCAGTGGTACAGACAAAAGCAAGGAGTGGCGATGGGCTCCAGATTTTCGCCCTCATATGCCAACCTAGTAATGGGGAGGTTTGAGGAAACGAGAATCTGGGGCCCATCAGCTTCAGAATGGAACCAAGATATACTGTATTGGGGAAGATATATTGATGATTGCTTCATGATTTGGACAGGTACACCAGAAAAATTACTAGGATTCCACACATACCTAAATGACAATGATCAAAATATCAGATTCACTATGGAATATAGCAATGTAAAATTACCATTCTTAGATGTAGAATTCTTCATTGAGAATAAGACGATACAAAGCAGACTATATAGGAAAAGCACAGCCTGCAATTCCCTGCTACACGCGACTAGCTCCCACCCAGAACATCAAAAGAATGCAATCCCTTATGGGGAATTAGTCAGAACACGCCGCAATTGCAGCTTGGACTCGGAATTTGAAACACAAAAACAGGGTACAATCAAAAGATTCAGGAACAGAGGCTACAAACAGAAGGTATTACAGAAAGCCGAAAGTAGAGTGAACAAACTAGCCAGAATAGACACACTAACAGAGAAGCCCAAACATGTAAACAATAAAGAAACCATTAGAATGGTGACATGTTATAACAACTGGGCCCCAGTTTTACGTAGGAGTCTAAATAAACACTGGCACCTACTCGCCAAAGACACCATACTGAAGAAACACTTAACAGAAAAGCCAACACTAACATACAGAAAAGGGACAACATTGAGAAATATACTGAGCCCGAGTTATCCCCAAAGAACAACTAAGAGCTGTTGGCTAACAGACCCAGGCTTTTATGGCTGTGGGATGTGCGCGGCATGCAAGTGGGCCTACAAAAAGATGAAAAGCTTCAAAGGACCACATAACGAGGAATACAGAATTCAGACAACTATCAATTGTTGCAGCAAATTTGTGGTCTATGCCCTAGACTGCAAATGCGGCAAAAGATATGTGGGGAGCACTAAAAGAATGCTAAGAGACAGAATCAACGAACATATCAGAGCAGTCAAACAAGGTGACATGCGCTACCCAGTGGCAGCTCACATGTCAATCTGCCCTGCACAAACATCAAACCACTCATTCCAGTACTTTGGGATGGAACATGTACCTACCCACCCCAGAGGGGGCAACAGGGAACTAGCCCTACGTAAGAGAGAGGCAATCTGGATTATGACTCTGAAAAGTGTAGAACTGGGCCTCAACATTGACCAGGAGCTACATTATTTTCTAGGCACATAAGCATAACACAACCATACATAAGATAGACGGTAGTAAAGATAGGAAGAACCTAGGAAACAATATGCATAGAGTGACGAATATCAGTAATGCAACTGTGTATATTATGTAATGTAACTCTGTGCTATAATCTACTTTATGTAAAACAATAACAAATGTATGTAATGCCTGTACCACGTAACGAGAATAAGGCCATCTGATGGCACGTATAAATGTTCTGAGCCCATTTTGGATGGAGAATACGATATTAATAGTGACTGGCCCAATGCAAAACCTATAAGGAACAGTAAAAATATCACAACACCTAAGCACGATTGAAATCACGGGAGGGGGGATTTAGCCACCTCCGATTTGATGCCCTCACGTGTGAAATACAGGATCTAGTAGATGGGGGCACAATGGAAATTGGAATATTACCGGTAACACTTAAAGCTCGTAAACTATTATTTGTGTGAAGGGAGATATCCATCTAGCAAGATTAAAACAAGGACAGCGTTAAAACATAGAAATAACTAAAAGATTGCGACATACATATTGAGCGGGAATTACAAAATGAATACATCCCATGTTTAGGAAAATAGTAAATATATTTAATATATATTTTAGTACCCAAAAAGAGGAAGACCGTGGGTAAACCACAATATGCACTGACTCCAATAAAGCATCAGGAAGTCTAAAATGGCTGCCGTAGTTGCAGCTAAGAATAGCAATACCGGTAACAAGCTTCAGAGTGAAGCAACCAGGAAGTGACGCCTGCCAGTAATGGGGCAGCGCTTCCAAGTTAAATATGCGGCGCCAGTCTTTCAACACAGACGCTGCATCTTATACGAAGCAGGCGGGACGGATTTACTCCCGGTTGATAACAACGAGCAGGTAAGAGTGGAGAGCGCGAATGTTTAAACTAACTAGGGCGGGTCCTCACGCTAGTGTGTGAGACCCGGGTGAAACGCGGGGGCAGGTTAGAATTACTAATGAATGTAAAAGGAAGCCGAATATACTGACATTGGGTTTAAAATAAGGACATGGGGAAGGATATGTGGGGAGCACCATGGAGTAAATGGAAATACGAAAACTATGCAGCGACGAGCAGATCGGGGCACGAGACGGGGAGCACATCCACGATTGGCAAAGCACCTCGCACTCTTAAAATAGCATGGCAATGTTAACAAAATACCTCCTAATGGAGAGCATTACACGGTATATATTACTTATATAAGTGGGAGACTTGAAAACAGACTGGGAACACCGTTTGTCAAACAGTGGGCCAACCCAATACATAAAGGGCGAAAAGATAATATTACTAAAAGACAGCGCGAGATTAAATTAAGTCAATTTAAGCCGGATAGGCATAAATCTGATATATGAATTATAATTTACAGATAGAGAACCATTATTTTGGTCATCATATCATCAAAGCTTGAATAGCACCCACGATATCCACACCAGAACCCCTTGAGGGTTGGAAGTATCACCTCAACTAACGTGAGTAAAAGTTCAAAATCCCTTAATAAATAGCACTTGTATGGTACTAGAAGTTCCAAACAGGATTTACATTATGCTTCCATATTTCCTCACACAGAACGTGAAACAGCAACAGAAGATAGGTACAAAAATGCATGGTTCCTAGTTAAGCATGAACCCACATTTTTACTTCACAAAAACAATCACAATTAGAAGAACCTTGCATGTCACCCCCAAAATAGTGATAATGACACCATCACCGGTCTCTCCATACCTTATAATGGGCTCATAATCTCTAGGTTGTTAAGAACAATCACACTGCAAATGAACCTTTATCAATATCATGAAGCTTGTATTAAAAGTGGGAACGGATAATGTCACAATACAAGCATGCTTACTATGAATGCAAATGGAAAATTGCACTACCACCTAAATTGTAAAAAAGTAAAAAACCACCTAAATGCTATGTTTAAACAACAGATCAAATGTTATGACCTAAAGTAATGTGCTACAACATTACCATTTTCTTTAAACAGCCTTGAAAAAGTCGGGGGTTACATTCCCCAGTACGACGAAACACGTGTTGGCTGTGACGTCTTCTTCAATAAACAGCGACAAACCCTGAACAAAAGGATTAAGACATGTTATTTTGTTGATGGATGATCTGTATTGTGGAAACACGTGTATTTAACATTATCATTTAATAACGAAACGTGTGCTAAGGAGTAATAAACATTTTGTGGCATTGCCTAAACAGAAGAGGGAAGTGGTTCTCTTCTCCTTTTAGCACCGTAAGAAAAAATTGTAATCGTTTACTTGTATACAAGAAAAGTGTACACCTCCCTGTGGCGCCACCAACCTAGTATAATACCACTATTCTAGTAGCAAAACGTTTTTTCAACTAGGGGCAGCCTAAGGGTCCACTATGAATTCTATGACTAACAATAGAGCAGATAGAGACAAGGAAGCAGAGGACCTATTTAACAATATAGGTGGACAACTACCCGGTACCTCGGCAGGACATGGAGGACAACCTTCTAGACCAGAGGGTCTCAAAGAGAAATTTACGAGGTTAGAGAAGCTAAAAATCACGGAGTCATCTAGGTGGTGGGATGCAGCTACTCTAAAACAATATGTAAAGGTTAAAAGGATCCCAAGAGGTCTCAGGTCACAGATCATGCCAACGTATGAAGACCTGGAACCGGATCTGTTACTAGCCTGGGAGAAGGAATTGACCAACAATTCTAACAATCTGATAATGATTCTAATAGAAAATTGCGAAAGGAAAGTGGCTAAATTACAGGTTGAGATAGACAAATTAGAGCAGGAAATCAAAGAATGTAATCTCCCTGATGTGACCTCTAAAAACTACCAGATCTTAGATGACATAGTGCAACGACATGTCATGGACATTAAGCAGAAAAAAAGTAAGAAACTTAAAAGGGATGAGCGGGATTACCTGGGAGGAAGGGTATTTACATTCGCTAAAAAGTATGACCACCTAATCCCCAAAAATCCCACTCAGACTCCAAGTGAAACTGTCTCGGTTGGTTCAAGTACAACTTCTATAGATACCATTAACTCAAGCGAAGCCAGCATAGAAGTAATGGGAGCGATGAGTGCAGTTGATCCTAATAATAGTTTTTTATTAGAAATCAACAGAATCAAGAAAGGGAACAGAGAAAGCAAGAAACCAGGCCCCCAAGGAAAACAAGGAGAGGCAAAAGAGCAGGCGCCAGGGCAGGGCAGAGCAGGAATGAGAACCAGGTCCTGGAACCAGAATGTGAATCCGAGGAAATAAATAATGTTACTGTTATGAATCTGAGTGAATTGGAACTCACGAATAACATGATATCTGTTCTTGAGAAAGGTATGAGTTTTTGCCCGAACAATGTTGGTGATGTATGTAATACAAAAATTGATTTGTTTAAATTTACTAGACGTTTGAAATTAAAAAAACACTTTGAAATGACCAGTCCAACAAATAAAGAATTGCAACAAAATTTGGGTATGATGGCTAATGGCAATTATTGTATTCAGGACATTTTAGACACCAGATTACTATTGTCAATCACGGAATGTGAAGATGAGGCTATACTCACAGAAAGGGTCATGAGGGATTTTGACATAAACCTTGATTACAACATAACAAGTGGGTTGAAAGACAAATCAAAATGGACACCATCACTAGCTGCAGGCAACAATATTGACCAGTTCTACAAAGCAGTAACAGCAGATTTAGACAAACACAACATGAAAAAAACAGCTGAACACACACACAGAGACAACTTAACTAAGGAAGAGAGGAAAGCACTCAAAGAACTTAGCACAAATAGAGAAATAACAATCAGAGAAGCGGACAAAGGGGGAAACATGGTAGTAATGCAAAGTAGAGATTATGACCATGAAATACTCACCCAGTTAAACAATGCAGAATGCTATGAACAATTAGGAACCAACCCAATGTGGAGACTGACAGAATACATTAACACACTATTAAAACAATGGCATGGGAAAAGTCTCATTGATGAAAATGAATATACGTATTTAAGGATAGACAGACCAAGATATCCTTGCATCTATACAGTACCGAAGGTACACAAACCTCACACGTTCCCTCCGGGCAGACCAATCATATCCGGTATCGGGGGGCCTACTGAGAGACTCTCAGAGTATGTGGACGTATTCCTGAAACCGCTAGTACAAAACCTCCCATCGTACATAAGGGATACGAAACACATCCTGGGGACCATGGCCGACCTGCCGTGGGATGATAACATGACAATGGTCACATTAGACGTGGTCTCTTTATACACGTGCATCAAAAGAGACACGGGACTGACAGCTGTGAAACACATGCTCAACAAAAGACCAGCCAGTGCTTGGTCACATACGGAGATGATTTTAGAAATGATTGAAACAATCTTGGATAACAACATATTTCTCTTTAAGGATCAGTGGTACAGACAAAAGCAAGGAGTGGCGATGGGCTCCAGATTTTCGCCCTCATATGCCAACCTAGTAATGGGGAGGTTTGAGGAAACGAGAATCTGGGGCCCATCAGCTTCAGAATGGAACCAAGATATACTGTATTGGGGAAGATATATTGATGATTGCTTCATGATTTGGACAGGTACACCAGAAAAATTACTAGGATTCCACACATACCTAAATGACAATGATCAAAATATCAGATTCACTATGGAATATAGCAATGTAAAATTACCATTCTTAGATGTAGAATTCTTCATTGAGAATAAGACGATACAAAGCAGACTATATAGGAAAAGCACAGCCTGCAATTCCCTGCTACACGCGACTAGCTCCCACCCAGAACATCAAAAGAATGCAATCCCTTATGGGGAATTAGTCAGAACACGCCGCAATTGCAGCTTGGACTCGGAATTTGAAACACAAAAACAGGGTACAATCAAAAGATTCAGGAACAGAGGCTACAAACAGAAGGTATTACAGAAAGCCGAAAGTAGAGTGAACAAACTAGCCAGAATAGACACACTAACAGAGAAGCCCAAACATGTAAACAATAAAGAAACCATTAGAATGGTGACATGTTATAACAACTGGGCCCCAGTTTTACGTAGGAGTCTAAATAAACACTGGCACCTACTCGCCAAAGACACCATACTGAAGAAACACTTAACAGAAAAGCCAACACTAACATACAGAAAAGGGACAACATTGAGAAATATACTGAGCCCGAGTTATCCCCAAAGAACAACTAAGAGCTGTTGGCTAACAGACCCAGGCTTTTATGGCTGTGGGATGTGCGCGGCATGCAAGTGGGCCTACAAAAAGATGAAAAGCTTCAAAGGACCACATAACGAGGAATACAGAATTCAGACAACTATCAATTGTTGCAGCAAATTTGTGGTCTATGCCCTAGACTGCAAATGCGGCAAAAGATATGTGGGGAGCACTAAAAGAATGCTAAGAGACAGAATCAACGAACATATCAGAGCAGTCAAACAAGGTGACATGCGCTACCCAGTGGCAGCTCACATGTCAATCTGCCCTGCACAAACATCAAACCACTCATTCCAGTACTTTGGGATGGAACATGTACCTACCCACCCCAGAGGGGGCAACAGGGAACTAGCCCTACGTAAGAGAGAGGCAATCTGGATTATGACTCTGAAAAGTGTAGAACTGGGCCTCAACATTGACCAGGAGCTACATTATTTTCTAGGCACATAAGCATAACACAACCATACATAAGATAGACGGTAGTAAAGATAGGAAGAACCTAGGAAACAATATGCATAGAGTGACGAATATCAGTAATGCAACTGTGTATATTATGTAATGTAACTCTGTGCTATAATCTACTTTATGTAAAACAATAACAAATGTATGTAATGCCTGTACCACGTAACGAGAATAAGGCCATCTGATGGCACGTATAAATGTTCTGAGCCCATTTTGGATGGAGAATACGATATTAATAGTGACTGGCCCAATGCAAAACCTATAAGGAACAGTAAAAATATCACAACACCTAAGCACGATTGAAATCACGGGAGGGGGGATTTAGCCACCTCCGATTTGATGCCCTCACGTGTGAAATACAGGATCTAGTAGATGGGGGCACAATGGAAATTGGAATATTACCGGTAACACTTAAAGCTCGTAAACTATTATTTGTGTGAAGGGAGATATCCATCTAGCAAGATTAAAACAAGGACAGCGTTAAAACATAGAAATAACTAAAAGATTGCGACATACATATTGAGCGGGAATTACAAAATGAATACATCCCATGTTTAGGAAAATAGTAAATATATTTAATATATATTTTAGTACCCAAAAAGAGGAAGACCGTGGGTAAACCACAATATGCACTGACTCCAATAAAGCATCAGGAAGTCTAAAATGGCTGCCGTAGTTGCAGCTAAGAATAGCAATACCGGTAACAAGCTTCAGAGTGAAGCAACCAGGAAGTGACGCCTGCCAGTAATGGGGCAGCGCTTCCAAGTTAAATATGCGGCGCCAGTCTTTCAACACAGACGCTGCATCTTATACGAAGCAGGCGGGACGGATTTACTCCCGGTTGATAACAACGAGCAGGTAAGAGTGGAGAGCGCGAATGTTTAAACTAACTAGGGCGGGTCCTCACGCTAGTGTGTGAGACCCGGGTGAAACGCGGGGGCAGGTTAGAATTACTAATGAATGTAAAAGGAAGCCGAATATACTGACATTGGGTTTAAAATAAGGACATGGGGAAGGATATGTGGGGAGCACCATGGAGTAAATGGAAATACGAAAACTATGCAGCGACGAGCAGATCGGGGCACGAGACGGGGAGCACATCCACGATTGGCAAAGCACCTCGCACTCTTAAAATAGCATGGCAATGTTAACAAAATACCTCCTAATGGAGAGCATTACACGGTATATATTACTTATATAAGTGGGAGACTTGAAAACAGACTGGGAACACCGTTTGTCAAACAGTGGGCCAACCCAATACATAAAGGGCGAAAAGATAATATTACTAAAAGACAGCGCGAGATTAAATTAAGTCAATTTAAGCCGGATAGGCATAAATCTGATATATGAATTATAATTTACAGATAGAGAACCATTATTTTGGTCATCATATCATCAAAGCTTGAATAGCACCCACGATATCCACACCAGAACCCCTTGAGGGTTGGAAGTATCACCTCAACTAACGTGAGTAAAAGTTCAAAATCCCTTAATAAATAGCACTTGTATGGTACTAGAAGTTCCAAACAGGATTTACATTATGCTTCCATATTTCCTCACACAGAACGTGAAACAGCAACAGAAGATAGGTACAAAAATGCATGGTTCCTAGTTAAGCATGAACCCACATTTTTACTTCACAAAAACAATCACAATTAGAAGAACCTTGCATGTCACCCCCAAAATAGTGATAATGACACCATCACCGGTCTCTCCATACCTTATAATGGGCTCATAATCTCTAGGTTGTTAAGAACAATCACACTGCAAATGAACCTTTATCAATATCATGAAGCTTGTATTAAAAGTGGGAACGGATAATGTCACAATACAAGCATGCTTACTATGAATGCAAATGGAAAATTGCACTACCACCTAAATTGTAAAAAAGTAAAAAACCACCTAAATGCTATGTTTAAACAACAGATCAAATGTTATGACCTAAAGTAATGTGCTACAACATTACCATTTTCTTTAAACAGCCTTGAAAAAGTCGGGGGTTACATTCCCCAGTACGACGAAACACGTGTTGGCTGTGACGTCTTCTTCAATAAACAGCGACAAACCCTGAACAAAAGGATTAAGACATGTTATTTTGTTGATGGATGATCTGTATTGTGGAAACACGTGTATTTAACATTATCATTTAATAACGAAACGTGTGCTAAGGAGTAATAAATATCAGAAAAAGTTTACCATATTAACTTATAGTGCACAATATACTTCAGTTTTAAAAATAAAAACTTACCTTTAGAAAGAAGTTGAAGGAATTAGTGAAAATACTATTGAAATGTACAGCAAGAAGTAGTAGTCAAAATGGCTGTGTTTTCTTCTCTTCCTTTATATATATTCAGGTATATAACCAATGAAATGTCAGGTAAAAAAAATAGAAAATGTAAGTAACATTTTCATTGGTTGTCAATTCCAACACTTCAGATGTGTTTTGTGAAGTAATTTACCTCAGGGTATTTAGAGAGGTCTACAGGCTAAATGACTAAATGGAATTCCAATCAAATTTGTGAAAATGGTAGGGATTGGTATGTAGTGCGAGCTAATCTATATTTGGTGAAATTGTCTCCAGTGGCTTTTCTGTGAACTACTTTCCCACCTTTTTTGATGGTGCGCTTCCTAGAGAGCGACCCGGTACGCGAACCGTTGAGCGCCCCGGTTCGCGAACCTTAAGCGTTCCGGGAGTCCACCATTTTGTGTTTCGGTCGAATTAAGATACAAGATGGAGGGCAAATAATGTTCAGAATGGGTAGAAGGGGGCACGGTAGATTTATCTTGACCCCCTAGGTTTTCTGAGGGTGGCTGAGGAGGCTTATATGTGCGAAAAAAAACATTTAAAAAAAAATTTCGCGAGGTTAGCTCCCGGTTCGCGTACCGGGTAGCGCCCCAGGGAGCGTACTTTGTTGGAAATTAGTGAAAAATGTTAGAGTAAAATAATAATTGTGAGTGATCAGATGTAGGGTAGCTCTGAGAAGAGCTTTTGGGTTTATGGTACATTTAGGTACTTATAAGTAGGTACCAATGCACATTCTTAAATTCAGAGTGAAAACTCTGTTGCCCTCATCTGAGAAGTGAACTCCATCTCCTCTGTAGATATCTTGCATGTAGTAACGCAAGTTATTGTTGTACAGGGAGCCCATTCCATGGTCTCTCATGTAAGCTGAAACAGATTTGTTTACATGCTTCCTCGACTTCTCAATTTGTGGACAAAATTGGTTTGACCACCTCCATTTCTGTCTTTGGCATATATTTGAATATACCAAGGCAGTCTGAGGAAAAAGTGCCATTAATTGCTCAAAGGTGTCCTTTAAAAGCATTTCCAGACCTACACCAGTCAAAGTGCCCAAGTCATTACCTCCACAGTGCACAATTAACAGGTCAGGTTTGGGCAAATGCATAAAGGTTTTCACCAATGGTATCAATTGGTGACATTTTAATCCTCTGTGGCCAAACCACTTAATTTCCACATCTTGTAAATTGAGATTAGGTAATTTCCTGTTTTAAACGTACCTTTGAGCCCAGTGAATATAACTATGTCCAACAATCCAGACAGAAAACATGGTGAGAGAAGGTTCTCCTGCAGTCAGATGAAGTGTGGCAATGAAATGGCAGTTGAAAAAATGAGAGTTTAAAATGAAAAAAACTGTGGAGTTTCTGTGTTCATGAAGCAGTAACAGTGATTGGTGGATTTTGATTGCTGAAAACAGAAAGTTAGGGTGCACGGATGTGTTCTTTGAAAGATGTATTTTGAATGGTCAATAAAAAATCATTAAATGAAAGAATGCACTGGATATGCAGGTGCACTGAGAGTTCAGAGTTCAATTGCAACAAAGTTGTGTGAACTTGCAAACACCAGAAGTCTTCCAAGAGGTGGTTGCCATGCAGAAAAGACAGAAAGGGCAGAGGGGGGAAGGGTTTTCATTTGAAAAAAAGTGAGGGAAGAGTTTTGATTGGGTGACATGAGAAATATGTGTGAAGAATTACAGCATTTCTGTGCTTTTGATAGCTGCAGACTCTGGAGTGCATACCTTTTGCTCTGCTGAAGACAAATTGGTGTGTTTCTGAGACTGTTTTCAAACTCAAAGTATTTGCTAAGGTGAGAAAATATTTCTTTAATTTAGAGAATAGTGTGCTTTAAGGAGAAAATTATGAATTATGTGGCGCAAATTGCTTGTAAATATGCTCCCACCTGTGCATGGAAAATTTAGATTTTGAATGTTTGTGTTACATAGCCATGTTAAAAGTGACCCAACCATGCAGGAAAGGCAATCAAAAAACGCTTTTATGTGTCTTAAGGACATTTTAAGTAATTTTCCCATGTGCAGTGTTTTGAAATTATGATTTGAAAATCGTTTTTGAGGTAAAGGAATTGTTTTTAAATTTATGACAAGGACATAATGGTGTATGCTTCTTTATAAGGCAATTGACTGTCCCTGACTTTTCTCTGTGGCGCAAATTGCTTGTAAATATGCTCCCACCTGTGCATGGTAAATTTAGATTTTAAATGTTTGTGTTACATAGCCATGTTAAAAGTGACCCAACCATGCTGGAAAGGCAATCAAAAAACGCTTTCATGTGTCTTAAGGACATTTTAAGTCATTTTCCCATGTGCAGTGTTTTGAAATTATGATTTGAAAATCGTTTTTGGGGAAAAGGAATTGTTTTTAAATTTATGACAAGGACATAATGGTGTATGCTTCTTTATAAGGCAATTGACTGTCCCTGATGTTATTTTTCCCATTTTAGTGTAAGACCTTTGTCTGTGGCGCAAATTGCTTGTAAATATGCTCCCACCTGTGCATGGCAAATTTAGATTTTGAATGTTTGTGTTACATAGCCATGTTAAAAGTGATACAAACATGCTGCAAAGGCAATCAAAAAACGCTTTTGTGTGTCTTAAGGACATTTTAAGTAATTTTCCCATGTGCAGTGTTTTGAAATTATGATTTGAAAATCGTTTTTGAGGTAAAGGAATGTTGTTAAAATTTATGTGCGCCATATGCCCCCAAATTTCTTTTTTAGGGGTGCAGCAGGGTGTTATTGAGACACCCCTGCAGCTTTGGAAAAATTCCTAATTTGCGATGAGCAAATTGTTAATCGCAAATTGCACCTTCATTTATATGAGCCTCCTAGCCCATGGAAATGAATGGGTAATTTGCAATTAGCAATTTGCTCATCGCAAATTTGGAATGGTAAAGAATCGCTATTTATTCCTTAAAATTCGCTATTTTGGAAATGCAAAATAGTTATATGATACATATGGCGGTTGATGTCTAAGAAGATAAGAAGCTTAGGGATACATTTATGATGACTGGCGCAATGAAGTTGACATCACTTACTTCATTGGTAGAGCTTTACATGTATTATGTCCTCTGTATTCTTCATCAAGCGTAACTTTAATCTGCAATCCTGAGTAGGCCTCACCTTAAACAAACCTCTGGATAGGCCACATCTTATTGTCATCCTGAATTAATCATTTAAAATGCTAGGGACAGATTTATGATAGGTGTATGCCTCTTTTGCGCCACTTAGAAAACACTGTCCATGGGGAAATGACTTAAAATGTCCTTAAGACACATGAATGTGTTTTTTTAAAACGTTTGCAATTTTTTTGGGTCACTTTTAACATGGTTATGTGACTCAAACAGTCAAAATCTAAATTCGCCATGCTCAGGTGGGAGCATATTTACAAGGAATGTGCTCCATGGGGAAAGGTCTTATAATGTAATATGGGAAAAATGACATCAGAGACACTGAAATGCCTTATAGAGAAGCATACACCATTATGTCCTTGTCATAAATTTGCAAACCATTACTTTTCCCCAAAAACGATTTTCAAATCATATTTTCAAAACACTGCACATATGGAAATGACTTAAAATGTCCTTAATTCAAAATTTGCTATTCCTTATTTTGCGATTGCACTGAAGGATTTGCAAATTTTACGATTCCTTAAATGCAATGTATCAAACAAATAATATGTAAAAAATGATATTAAGGATTTGGAAACTACCACCAACTTCTAGTTTGTGGTAATTTGCGAATTCTTTTCAAAAAGCTTTTTTTTAAAAAAACAAAAGGTCCCATATGACGCCAACACATGCCCTTAGGGCATGTAGGTGTGCCATATGCCCCCAAATTTATTTTTCAGGGGTGCAGCAGGGTGTTCTTGAGATACCCCTGCACGCTTGAAAAAATTCCTGATTTGTGATGAGCAAATTGCTAATCGCAAATTAAACCTTCATTCCTATGAGCCTCCTAGCCCATGGAAATGAATGGGTAACTTGCAATTAGCAATTTGCTCATCGCAAATTAGGAATGGTAAAGAATCGCTATTTATTCCTTAAAATTCGCTATTTAGGAAATGCAAAATATTTTGATGATACATATGGCAGTTCATCTCTAACAAGATAAGAAGCTTAGGGATAGATTTATGATGACTGGCGCATCACCAGGGATGTGCCAGTCATCTTGCGCCGCTGTTCCGTCACCCATGGTGTGCTGCATTTACAATGCGGCGCAGCATGGGGCAAAAACGGCACAGATGCTTGACGCATCTGTGCCGTTAAGGTGGCGCATTGCTGGAGTTGTATCGCAAGTGCGATGCAGCTCCAGCAAGGCTCAGGGGTGCACCATCTCCACAATGTTGCGTCAAGACCTATGCCTGCTTCAAGCAGGCGCAGGGTTTTGACGCAGGTTTCTCCTATCTGATTGTAAATGCGGCACACCATGGGTGGCAGAGCAGTGGTGCACGTTAACTGGTGCATGCCTGGGGATGTGCCATTTAACATAAATCTGCCCCTTTACATTTAAGTATGTGCAGGGGACACAGAGTCGGTGAGGCTTATCCAAGGTTAAGAAGAGATGAGTCCTGTTCAGTGAAAAATTAGACATAGGCTTCACCTGCTCAGCATCGCTGGACATGGCTAAATAATAGCTGCAAAATGTTACTCTTGTTAAACAATTTTACTATTATAATCTGTGAGATTTGTCTCTTACTCTGCAACATCTCATTGTTGTTATCTTTCTTTAAAGATAAAGACAACCTCAACATGAGCGACAATCTGCAATCAGTTGATTTTGACCTCATCATTGAACTTGTAATTGAAACATCAGTGGATGTTGATCCCTTGGATGATTTAAATCCTGAGGATGAAGAAGAGCGTGATGAGGATGCAGATTTGTCCGAATTATATGATATAGGATGGGAAGCTGACCTGCTTGAGCCTTTGGAAATATAAACATTTATTTTTAAAATTTATAATTAATAAAAAGTAAAAAGGTAAACCGTTTAATTTAAAAATAAAGACACCTTCAAAAGCAGGTTATGTGTAGTGTCTTCAATAAAATATTAAAATATGCTCATAAAATTAGATCAGATTCACATATAAAATAGCATAGGTAACATAAATATAAATGTCATTTCTTTTCTGGTATTTCTGTGTTGTAAATTTGCCAACGACTAAAAAATCTTCTAATTAAAATGTCAAGTAGTGTGTTAAGTTTTTGATCACTGTTACTGATTTACTGTTTGGTAATAATGGTTAATAACATTATTTATTATATTTTTCCACAGATTCAACTGCAGATCATTTCAAGATTTCACCATGCCTACAATAGAAAGACAGAGAAAGGCTGCAAAACGTCAAAGACAGCAGGTGAAAAAAAATACGCAGCAGTCCTCTAACAAAAAGATTTGTCAAGTCACGAAGAAAGCACCGGGTAAGAGCACAAAACAATTTATAAGAAATATGTGTAGTAAAAAAAATATTACTACAGAAAATGTTTCAGTCCATAAAACGAGAAGGAAATCAAATGGAAAGGAAAGGCCAATGAAAAATGTTACTGCTAGAGCAAGAGATAACTCTGTGCATGATAGTAGAAGGAAACAACAGTTTAGGGAGATTCGTAAACGAATGTTCCGGAACAGGATAATTGGCAATTTGTTAAAAAATATTAAGAAAGGTCAACAGAAACTGGTTTTTTATAAGACAAAAAAAAAAGTTGAGAAAGTTATTGATCAGGCATTTGAAATTAAACGTAAGTTATTTATTTTGATAATCAATAGAATTAGGAAGCTAAACAAGGCAATTTTTGATTTCAAAAGAAATAGTAGATGGAAGAGAATAGTTAATCGTAGTAATTTTTGTGAAGTTTTTTCTGGAGAATGGATGCATAGTTCAAGCTGTGAGGCATTTTTTAATGAGGAGAGTTATTTCCAGGATAATGATTTGGTGCATGCAGTTGACACCAGTGGTCGTGCTTATGAAGTGAAAGATGGTTGTCCAGTTGAAAAAGAAAAACTTGTGACAACAGAGGCAGAAGAGGTGTTAGGTAATGAGGTTTTAGGAAGACGTGCTAAGGGTCCTGTGTACACCTGGAAGTGTAGTAGTATTTGCAGTGTGCGACAGGATTCCATCAATTTGCTTTGTGATTTCGTACGGTCATTTAATAAGAAAAGTTTGAAGCAGAAAATGATGTTGTTGCAAGAATTAGATCCTTGCAGAGTAAGAGAAGTGACAGGTTTGCATGGACATTCACTGGCTTGTCTTTCCAGGAGAGTATGCCAGAGTGTTTTTCATCATTTCAGGATGCTAGCAGTGCATCATAACAAAGTGAGGAAATTAGTTAGAATGTTGTATTATGCTAAGAGTCCAGCAATTATGCTTAAACAATTATGTGCTGCTCTTTTGCAATGGTTCTGAAATAGATGTGAAGAATATATGTGAAGAAATTGAGTTTTGTTACTTTGGAAGTAAAGAGGAGAATGTTGAAATTGAGCAAGAAGAAGAGGGTCATGTGGAAGATAGTGTACAGGTTTCCAGTACAGATAATTTCCAGAGGGAAATTGCGACGTTTGAGGTGAAATCAAGTGAGAGGCCTAATTTCACTTGTGTGTGTTGTCGACGCACTTATTATAAGAATCAGACTAAGTTAGTGGATTTATATGCAAAAAGTGAAAGGGAAAATAATAGTGAATGGAAGGATTTTGCAACATACTTGATGGTAGAAAATTGTTTTGATTTGGGATTGGATCAACGTGTGTGTACTTATTGTTGTTGCAAATTAAATCAAAACCAGATGCCTGCTAGAGCAGTTCATAATAATCTGGAATTGGTTGAGATTCCTTCTGAATTGAAGGATTTAAATACTTATGAATCTATTTTGATTCAAAGTATCCATCCCTTTCAGGCTATTGTAAGAATGGAGCCAAAGACAGGGAAATTGCCTCCATCAGATTTACAGAGAGGATTAAAGGGAAGAGTTGTTTATTTGCCTCTAGATTTGAAGAAAAACATTAACACAATTGGAGTAGAAAAAGTGGAAGAGGAACCTCTGGTTATCTTAGTTAATGGGGTTCCGACAAAGAATAAGAAAATATGGCAAGATTTAGTAGATGTTAGGAAAGTTAAAAAGGCAACATTGTATTTGAAAAAAAATAATAAATACTATAAGAATGTATATGTTGCAGAAGAGGAAGTAAGTGAGGAAGAGGATAGCGATTTGTGTGCTGGTCAAATTGAGAAAGTAGAACCCTCTACTAGTGAAGAAATATATGAACATTATAGTGTTCATCCTTTGCATTCCAAGGAAGTCATGGGGAATGCTATTGAGTTGTTTCAAATGAAACAAGCCAAAGGGAGTCCCATTAGTGTTTGGGAGGAAAGTTTGGAAGCTCGGTGTTTCCCACAGCTTTTTCCAACAGGTCAGGGAGGAAGATATGATGAGCGACCTCATCAAATTCCTGCTTCTGAATACCGGACTTTGCGATTGTATGCAGGAGATGCTAGGTTTCGACAATGCATTCCTTATTTGTTTCATCTCCTGTTTGAAAGCGATCTGTCTGGACTGTCATATGCAGTGAACCACATCTTGAAAAGTGGTATACACATGCAAAACATCTCGGCAAGTGACTTTATGGATAAAGTCAATGTCCAAGACAGTATTTTGGATTCTCACCTGATTAATCTCATGGCGTGTCAGCGTGGTACTAATGAGTACTGGTACCGTCGTCATGGTGATTTAAAATGTATGCTGAGGAACTTAGGTACTCCCACATGGTTCCTCACTCTGAGCTGTGCCGAGTATGGCTGGGAAGACTTACTTGAATTTCTACGAGAGGCAAATGCTAACGTAGATAACATCGAATTCAAGACACCTGGAGAACTGTGCTCTTTGGATCCAGTCAATGTATGTAGGTACTTCAATCATAGATTTGAAGCTATGATGTCTTTCATCATGAATAAGAAGAATCCACCTCTTGGAGAGGTGTTGGATTTCTTCTGGAGAAAGGAGTACCAAGCAAGAGGTGCTCCTCATATACATATGTTGCTGTGGATCAAGGATGCACCTAAATTTGGAACGGATCCAGAAGACTCAGTGATGAGTTTCATCCAACAGTATTCTACGTGTGCTGTTCCAAACGCAAAGGAGAAGAAAAGCCTAAGAGAAAAAGTTCTGCGTTTCCAAAGCCATCGATGTGGAAAGTACTGCCGTCGTAAATTCCGAAACAAGGACAAGTTCTACACTACATGTCGTTTCGGCTTTCCACGACCGGTGATTTCTAAAGGAAGAGTAAACAGTTTGATGTCTTCGCTGCGACACAATGTCATGAAGAAATCACCTAAAAACACTTACAATTTGAAGAGGAACCAAGAGTCCAAGTACATCAACGACTACAACCCGGTGATTTTGTCCATGTGGAATGCTAACATGGATATACAGTTTGTGGCTGATAACTGTATGGCTGTGGCTCGGTATGGGACGTCTTACATCACCAAAAAAGAGAAGACAGAATTGAAGGATATGTGGGAGGACATTTCCCATGAAAAGAGCCTCAGCAAGAAGTTGTACAGTTTCAGTCTGAAGATGTTGTCGCATCGAGAAATCGGAGCGTACGAATGTTCTGACCGGTTGTCTTCAGCAAGTCTCTATGCCAAGTCCAGGAGTATCGTTTGGGCGAGTCTTGGTCTTGCAGCAACGCGTAATCGAGTTCTCAAACCTGTGCGGGAAATTGAGTATTTGGCGGAAAAGGAGCCAAACAGTACCGACATTTTGAAGACAAACATGTTGGATACATATTATCCAAATCGAAGCAGTCACCTCGAGAATGTTTGTCTGTATGAGGTTCTGCAAAATTACATATTCAAGAGGAACATCAAAGAAGATACTGAGAAAGGAGTGTATGCTGTAATAGGAAGTGAGGGATGTCTGGTCAAGCAAAGAAAATGCCACTTGGTAAACCATCGAAAATTGAGTGGTGAATCTCCTGAAAAAAAGGAGTTTTTCTATTTAGCACTTTTGCAACTTTTCAAGCCTTGGCGTGCAGAAGAGGAACTGCTTGGAGATTTCCTCTGTTACGAAGACTCTTTCAATGCCGCCAAGGAGACCATAGAATGTCCTGCTTTTCCCAAATATGTAGAAATGTTGAATGCGGAAATTGAGCAGGAAGCAACGATTGCAGCCGAGATTGCCAGAGACAGTTCTCAGGACAGTCAGAGTTCTGCTTCATTTAGTCAGGATCCACTAGGAGGACCTGTTATCGAAAATGAAGCTGCCACTGCTATGAATGAAGTGGAAAGAGCCATGGCACATGCTCAAGAGGATGCGGTTAACTTAGAAGAGTTGGAAAGACAACTCAACGTTGAGCAGAGGAAAATATATGACGAAGTTACCATGCAAATTGATCATGGATTAAGTCATGATAAGAAAGAGTGCTCATGTACGTCGTTGAAGCCTGTCCGACTGTACGTGAGTGGAGAAGCGGGAACTGGAAAAAGTTTCCTCATTAAAGCAATTTCATGCTATTTGCAGGAAAGGACAGAGTCATCGCTGTCTTGTGTTGTCACTGCTCCAACTGGACTGGCAGCACATAATATTAAAGGGATTACTTTACATCGTTTACTGATGCTGCCAGTGGAGCATGACAACAAATTACAATATCACAAGCTATCTGGAGATGCTTGTTTTGAAGTTTCAAGAATCTTGAGGAAAATGAAACTTCTTATCATTGACGAAGTAAGCATGGTTTCCAATGTCATGCTTGCCTTTGTGCATTTGAGGATGCAAGAAGTTCTCAAAACAGAGTATGATGTGTTATTTGGTGGCAAACACATCATTGTTTTCGGAGATCTTCTGCAGCTGACACCAGTGAAAGGGCAACCTGTGTTCAAAATGCTCACGCATGAAGATACCAGGAAGTGCCTAGGCAGCATTGGCAACGTCAATATATGGTTAAACTTCAATTATGCTGAACTGCATGAAAATATGCGTCAGGCGAAGGATGAAGTTTACAAGACTATTCTACAAGATGTTAGAATTGGAAAAGTGACCGAGCATGGGAAAGAAGCTTTACATGCACGATTACTGTCAAATTTATATCCAGAACAAGATGTTGTGCCTGAGAATATTTTTCAGAAAATTACTGAGAAGAAATCTGGAATATGTTTGATGCCAACTCTTGCAGAATGTGCCAAATTTAACAACAAAATGTTGCATTTAGAAAAGCAAGAGATTGTGAAACTGGAAGCTATTGATAGAGTAGAGCATATGGGATCAACAATTATTTTGTCTGAGAATCTGAAAACAAAATTGGATTCATTAGAGAAGAGTATATCTAAAACTGCAGGTTTTGAAAAGACTCTGAATGTGTGCTTGAACTGCCGTATAATTTTAAGAAGGAATTTACATGTTGAAAGAGGTCTGGTAAATGGATCAATGGGTAATGTTGTTGATTTTGTGAAATACAGAAATAGAGATGGAATTGAATTTTTAAAAATTAAATTTGATGGCATTGAGGAAGTACAGCTAATTGCTCGTTGTTCTGCTAGATTTTTGCTTGTAAAAGACTTATATGTTCGCCGTAAGCAGTTTCCTGTTTGCTTGGCATATGCGGTGACAATTCATAAATCGCAAGGTTTAAGTGTAGACAGTGCATTGGTGAATATTGGCAGTTCTGTGTTCAAGGAGGATATGGCATATGTGGCATTGTCACGAGTTAGAACTTTATCGGGATTGTACTTGATTGAGTGTGATGTCACAAACATTTGTGCGGATCTAGATTGTGTTAAGGAATACAATAGGTTAAGAAGAGAGTATGCGCCACATTTGCCTCAGTATCCTTTGTTTGAGAAACGTGTGGTAGGCCGGAAACGAAGAAATGAGAACAATACTGGGGAGGTTGTAGCAAAAAGACAAAAAGTCAATGAACCTAAAATTACAAGCAGAAACAAAAAGGATTCTGTTGAAGATGTTGTTGGTTTTCAGTTTGAAAACAGTTCTGGTGTCAACTGCTATGCTAATGTAGTGGTTAATGTTTTGTTTTCTCTAAAAAATGTAAAAGAAGAGATTGTGGTCAATTCTGATCAAAGATTTTGCAGTTTGTTAAATTCTGTGTTAGAGAAATGTACCACTGATAGAAGAAACATAGAAAGTGTGTCTGAAATTCGAAATCTGTTAGACAGATGTTCAGGCCAAACACAATTCTCTCAAAATATTCAGCAAGATTGTCAGGAGTTTTTAATGTATATGCTTGATGTATTACATGCTGAAGGTGTAGATGTAGATCAGCTGTTTGGGCTTTCTTATCAATGGCAGCATGACTGCGAGAACTGTATGGTATCAAGTACTACTAGTGTAGATTTATATATTTAACTTTGCCAGACAGTAAATCAGTCTCCTTTAATAAGCTAGTAAAAGCAGCTGATCACAACATGGAGTGTAGCCAATGTAAATCTGAAATGATGTCCACATTATTTATACGAACATATGGCCAGTATGTCATTTTAATGTTCCAACGATGTAGGCCTGATGGAACAAAATTGACAACTTTAATTAAAAATTTTGTAGCTTCGCAGTTGTCAATATCAGGAAGGACTTTTGTAACTGCAGCAATTATATATCATGACGGCCCTTCAATAACATCAGGACATTACACAGCTTATTTAAAGTCTAGAAATGGCTGGTCATTCTGCAATGATTCTGTTTTAATTTTCAAAAAAAAATTGCCGTATGACCTTAAAAACTCTTACCTGGTGTTTTTAAAACCAAAATTTTAGGGAAATAATCTCGGGATGTGCTCTGTGGAATTTCAAGAAGTTCTAATGGCTCCTACACAATTTGGCCTTGAGGATAAGTGTAGTTCAGAGACATAACTTCTAACCATAGGACTGGACATTATGGAGAAATACGTGCACTTTGAATGAGTTCAGAAAAACTGTTTCTTTTTATAAGCTAATTGAAGCAGCCAATCAAAACATGGAGTAGAGGGAATGTAAGTCTGCAATGCTGTCTACTGTTTTACATTGCTTTGTGATTAAAAGTGATGTAGAGAATTAAATAATTGTAGTAGTCATAGAGGTAGTGTAAGTCTGCTTGTATCAGTGTCATAGGAAAAGTAGAACATGACTGAGCAAGAAGGGGAAGATATTACTATTCCAGGATTGTGAAAATGATCTTCAACATTTTAATTCTGAAAGTTGCGGAAATGCCAAATGACGGGATTGGCTTACAAGAAATCCAAGAGTTATAAATGGCTCTGACCAGATTTGGCCTTGTGGAAAATTGTGGTAGAGAGCAAGAAGTCATTTATTGCATGTAACGTGTTTTTAAAAACGATGGAGATTTTCTTTCAGAAAGTGGCGGGCTGAAAGTAATAACAGCACAAAAGAGTGTAAGCTGTTCATAGGACATCCTTGGACGTCATGGAAAGTAAGTTAACTTTAAGGAGTTCTGAATTTTGATTTCTGATGTTGTATGGGTTTTTTAAACACAATCATTTTGATTGTGTTTTTTTTTCCCCGCTGTTACATGATGAATACCTTCAAGTCACTGTTTTTAGTGAATTTTGATACATTCTGAGAACAGCAAAAATAAACCATTTAACATGTATAATTAATTCTGTACTGTTTGCATTTATGATGTATATGTAGAACTGTGTAGGAGGCATGGAGAAGGTGAGGCTTCTGTAAGTGTCAAAGTTGTTGCATGCAGTGCTGCACTTCTGCGTATTCTTTCATATGCTAGACTACATCTGCACAATGAGATACCTAAGCAAAGGAAACACAAGTGATGTGATTGTGAAATGAGCAAAATAAATTGCATGTATTTCAATTACATCACCTGTGTTTCCTATCATTACGAATCACATTGTGCAGATCAAGTTTAGGTCTGTCCAGGGAAACATAGGAGGTTTGGACTTTGTTGAAGAGTGCAGTGGACATGACTCACTTCATTGGTAGACCTTCACATGTATTATGTCCTCTATTCTCTTCAACAACTCGAAATTTCATCTGCAACCCTGAGTAGGCCTCACCTGAAACAAAACTCTGGATAGTAGACATCTTATTGGCATCCTGAAGCAATTATTTAAAATTTTAGTGTGTTGCGACACTTTTCTGAAACAACAGCAATGCAAAAGATGCACCATGTTTTAAGATAGGCCTCACTTCATCTGCATCAAGATACTGTTAGTTTAAAATGTATATCTTTAGGACTGTGTAGGGGGCCTGGAGAAGCAGAAGCTTCTGTAAGTGTCAAAGTTTTTGAAAAACTGTTTGTCCTTCAATCTTTTCCCTTGTCTTTTCAAATTTTTAAATACATGTTTTAATATTTTTCAAATGTTTGTTCTCTCTTTCACAGATTGAAAGTATAAAAACAAAAAGTGAGTAATTTAACGACAATTATAAGGTAAATATTTTGTACTGTTTTCGTTACATTTATATCACATTTAACTACTATTAGTTCCACTGCTTCATTTCTTTAACCCTCAGTTTCCTGCCTTTGCTACTTCCCTCATTCCTTTCTCTATTACCTACTTACTCAACTCCTTCCACTCTTTTTCTCAGTCCCTCTCTTCTCATAGTTCCTCACTCTTGTTCACTCACTGCGTCTCTATTACTCTTACTGTCTTTGACTGATCAGTCTATCACTACTTGTTCATAATGCTTTCTCTGTGTAGTTGAAGCACACTAAGGGGAATATTATGAACACAGCCAATAAAATTATTGCTATTTTTATTGGCAGAAAACTGGTGCAAAAGTGGTTTTAGTGGCAGTTTTCTGCCACAAAAGCAGCTTTAGCGACACATTTCTGCCAATAAAAGCTGCAAAACTTTTATTGCCTATGTTGATGATATGGCTCTATGTTAATTACATTTCTTTGCTGTTTCAATTAATCTTTTTCTGTTATTTTTTGTTTTCTGTTTTCTATTTTTTCTCTCTGTTATTCCTCATGTTTTAATCTTATTTTGAACATTCACTCACATTCTCCAAGAAACTCTTCTTTGTTAATGTTATACTCTCTTTTTTTTCTTTCACTTCCTTATCTATTTTGTTTTTCACAATTATACCCTCTTCTGTCTTTTCTTCGGTAAATAGATCTATTAAACAGTATCTCTTCTTTACTCCCTATAGCTGTCTTTCTTTTAACATCACTCTCTGTTTCCTTTCCTTATACTTACACTTTTTTTTTTTAGAGAAACCGGTATTGTTGGTCTGGCCACAGGAGTTGGTCTGGGATTGTCGTGCATATCCCTTAATTCCGCCCGGCTGTAATTTAGGGGATGTTTCCTCGTCATGTGCCTGTGCATTGTGTGATTGCCAAAGCTATATTTTTTGTCCGTCCCTCTGGACAATTGTTCCTTGCATATCAGGCAGGTGACATACCTTGCGTTGACCTTTTTTTGGCCACGAGGCATTGAAAAAAACTGCCAGATGAAACTGGCTTTCTTTCTGGAAACCCGGGGCAACTCTTCTAAAAATTGTGGTTCTTCTCCCTCCTCATCCATTTCTTCCTCTTCCTCCTCAGTGTTGGTAAGGACCTGGGGAGGTGGTCCTCTCTTCCCATGAGGAGGTGGTGGTGGTGGTGGGGGTGCACCAGCTGAAGCAACCAATGAAGCCATTTTCACACAAGCAAAATAGGTCTTCCAACAAGCAAAATAGGTCTTCCTCTCACAATGATGAAAGTCAGAGTGAGGAAAGAAGGAGGGGTTTTCATCATTTGGGAAAAACAATACTTCTCAACCAATGAAAAGTGTTATTTTTAAGTCACCTGACCTAGCCTTCCATCATTATGAAACCAAAAGTGAAATGAACCAATGAAAAGTTTTATTAACAAGTCACATGACCTCTCACGCTCATGTTACGCGCTGCGGAACGCTCCCCGGTTAGCTTCCGGGTCGCTAAGCTTCGCGCCCCGGTCCGCGCCCCGGGACACTTCCGGGTGCGCTAACGCGATACGTCACAAGACGCATTTCGCGGCAACGCGATACGTTGCGCTTTCGCGCCGCGGATTGCTTCCGGGGAGCTGCGTTTCGCGCCTCGGTCCGCGCCCCGGGGCACTTCCGGGTGCGCTAACGCAGTACGTCATAAGACGCATTACGCGGCAACGCGATACCGTCACTATGTTGATTTCTTACCGGTTCGCGGACCGGGTCGCGGAATTAAATTGAGCTAACGGGAAGCTTCCCGGTTCGCGGACCGGGAACGAAACAAAAAAAATATTTAAAAAAAATTATTAATAAACATATAAAATATATTTTTGGATTTAAAGAAGAATACACTTTACAGCTATAGATATTAGCTTTTAAAAAACCAATGAAATTCACTGAAAAAACCATAGGTTATAGACCATATATAGTTAGGAATTAGCATTTGCAAAACCTTGAAAATTCACTGAAAAAACCATAGGTTATAGACCATATATAGTTAGGAATTAGCATTTACAAAACCTTGAAAATTCACTGAAAAAACCATAGGTTATACACCATATATAGTTAGGAATTAGCATTTAAAAAACCTTATTTTACTCACACAAAACCAATGAAATTCCATATATAGTTAGTTGTACTAACTATATATCGCGCACCCGCAATCCACTGCTGATCATGTCACATATTACATCATTCATGACATGGTCAGTGACATCACTGATGACATCACTGATGACATCTCAGTGATGTCATCAGTGATGTCTCAAATGACATCACTGATGACATCACTGATGACATCTCAAATGACATTACTGCGCGGGTGTTTGCTACATGAAGGACAAATGTTTCTGTACCAGATATAAGAGCGACCTTTTTTTGAGACAATAGCGCTGTTATACGACTCATTTGGTTGACTCTGCTTTCAAGGTCGAAATCGACAGCCAGATGGAAACATCCAGCTTCCCATACAGAGGAGTTAACACAACTTTTTTTTAATCAAACCACACGCTCAGTTACCGTAATCTTGTAAGCGATGCCTGCTAACATTGCACAACAATCTCCATTATTTCAAAGTAAATAACTCCCGTTTCCAGTAAAGTGAACGTTGTTATGATAGCAGGTGTCGGACTACCTTTCAAAACTCAGTCCAAATTAGGCGCATCTTGTATACAAGAGCCATGCAATTGTATGTGTCTACAAATTAAGTAGTGATCTGGTACTATTGTGCAATCCTCGCCATTCACATAGACTTCTTTTCCCTCCCTTAGACACCTATATGTAAATGGTAATAACCAAGCTTCATACAGATAAGCGCTCCCTAAACATCCATATCTGCCTATAGCATAGTATTTCATGCAAACCTCAAACTTAACCAGGTTAAAAAATAATGTTATGATACTCTGGTTAAGCCACACACCTGAATTAGATCTCCAATGAGTCAGCACTTCTAATCATTCTCATAGCACGCCCTGTGCTCTGATTTGACAGTGAGAGAGTGATTGCACCATAGTTTGTACTGCTAATCATTCTCAGCATACGCTACGAATACCATTTGACGTTACACGTCGCATCAAAGCTTCCGTGTGACATCATATACGGCTCCCCGTACAAAAAAGATGCAAATGTTTTTAATTGTTTAAAACATATATTCATGTATTTAATGAACATACTAACAGAAGACTTAATATAGGATAAATATGGAATAATTTTTTTTAAGTTTTAAAAATCCTATATTACTTCTATATTGTATGATTGCAGCTGCGTGCCCCTCCGCCTGGTACCCTAGACTCCACCACGTCCAAACACGCATGATCGTCACCACAAAACCATTAGCACGCATATCGCTTTTCCACACATGCTTTTACAACTAGTATGCATTTTCCACACACGATAAATGCATAATCTTAATAATGTTTTTTTGTTGACCAACACGTGTTGTAATGCCTGTGCCTTACGTCCTTCAATTTAGTTTCTAGCTATACGTGTGACCAAGTCTGATAAGATCGGAGACCAAGAACAAACACCGTGGTATCTGTGGCACGAAATCTCATCGATCAAAGAGAAAATATGCACAGGGTACAATGAAAGTAACAGGTATAAATAAAAATAACGGAGAAAAACTACTAAAATGGCGGTTGGACGGAGTATGTAATCAACGTTTGGCGCCTCGACACTACATTTCAAATCAATATACATACAATATGTTTATTAATATATTACAAAAGTATAGCACCGGATGACACACATGACCCGGGAAAAGAAAGCGGCAAATTTAATACCTAAAATCAGGAGAGGTTTGCTTGGCGAACTTGAAGAAAAAGAAAAAAAGTGCACTTGCAAACAAGGCTGCGCATGGGTAGAGAGTACAACTGATGCAGGAAAAAAAAACGGAAAGTTTTACATACTGTCATAGAAACATAGTTCTAAAAATTGCCCCCGTAATTTGCCCCCCCAGGGACCTAATAAACAAAACGGACTTCTAGTTTTTCACCATTTTTAATTTTATTTAAAGTAAAAATTGAGCCTAAAGATCCATGTACCATCTCCCTGACCAAGACTATAGGGTCAGAATGTTTCTACCCTGCCCCCTTTCCTTATTTCTCAACTTCCTTTTACTGTTTTCTTGTGACTCGGCTCTCGAGACAAACAAGATGGCTGCCAACATTTCCTGTTTTGGAGTATTTTATGTAATTGTACGTATTTCCATACGCGTATGCCGCAATTTTCCTTTAAAAAATAGAGCCTAAACATCCATGTACGACCCCCTGAGCAAGCCTAGAGGGTCAGAATGTTTGTAGCCTACCCCCTTCCCTTATTTCTCCACTTTGCTTTACTGTTTTCTTCTGACTCGGTTCCAGCGAGGCACAACATGGCCACCAACACTTCCTGGTTTTGAGTGTTGACAGACAGTTCACAGCCAATCAGCATGCAGCTCGCGCTCGTAATTGAACAGATTTCCGTACGCGTGCGGAACTCTGTATCTAGCTATCGCTATGATTTTACTTCCAATTTTCTCAGAAACTACTGAACGGATTTACACCATTTAACAAAAAGCAGAATCTGCGAACAGAACCCTACCTCTCTGCCAAATTTTGTGTAATTCCGTTCAGCCGTTCAGGCTGTAGCCCTGGCTAAAGGTCCCTATGGAAAATTGCATGGGGAAAACACATTTTGTGACCCCCCTTTTTTCTCGGCCCCCACTTAATGAATCACCCCCAAACTTTCAGGGAAGGAGCGGAACCGAGCAGGCCTTTTTCTTGGAGACCTTCACGAAGATTCGTCCACCGGCGCCAAAGTTATTCCAAATAGAATGTTGTGGATTTCCTATGCAAGAGCCTTAACATCCATGTACGACCCCCTGAGCAAGCCTAGAGGGTCAGAATGTTTGTAGCCTACCCCCTTCCCTTATTTCTCAACTTTGCTTTACTGTTTTCTTCTGACTCGGTTCTAGCGAGGCACAAGATGGCTGCCAACACTTCCTGGTTTCGAGTGTTGACAGACAGTTCACAGCCAATCAGCATGCAGCTCGCGCTCGTATTTGAACAGATTTCAGTACGCGTGCTGAACTCCGTCTCTAGCTATTGCTATGATTTTACTTCCAATTTTCTCAGAAACTACTGAACGGATTTACACCATTTAACAAAAAGTACAATCTGCGAACAGAACTCTACCTCTCTGCCAAATTTCGAGTAATTCCATTCAGCCGTTCGGGCTGTAGCCCTGGCTAAAGGTCCTATGGAAAATTGCATGGGGATAACACGTTTTGGGACCCCCCTTTATTTCTCAGCCCCTGCTTCACGAATCACCCCCAAACATTCAGGGAAGGAGCGTAGTGGAGCAGGCCATTTTCTTGGAGAAATTCGCGAAGATTCGTCCACCGGCGCCAAAGTTATTCCAAATAGAATGTTGCGGATTTCCTATGGAAAGTAGGTCCTAACTATAACTACCTACTGGCGACCGCCAGTTGGTAATATGACGCGCAGTTTCCTTCGCTCAGGCAAAAGAGTAGACCGCACTCACGTAGTAGAAGTTGCACAGATTTATTTACCGTATAAAACAGTAAATAGGACGCGTTTCGGCATCGCGCCTTTTCCAAACTGTTACCGCACGACAGCATTGTTCAACTCTTAAATAATAAAGTTACAAAACAACTCAATAGTGGAATTATGTCATTTCCAGTCATAGACATCGAGAATGTACTCTGAGTCATTCAATTTTATGGTGGCCATCTTATCATGTGCATGAATACTATATAAATCAATTAAAAAGAACCAATTCACTCATTATTATGTTGATATACATGAACAGAAGAACATGATGGTGCCCTGAATGGGCATATGCATCATATAATTGCACATAATCTAATATTCTAATTGATTTTAGTGAAAAAATGTATGTATATATACAGTGTCTTACTCTTAAACTCCACGCATATTATAATACATATTTACAGGCAACATCTTTGATTCATAGTAAGTTTGCACAATACTATCCTGACATCCATAGCATGATCATACCTCTTTTGATCAAAGTAACATCAACAATAATTAATCTATATTAATTAATCATACAATCAAAATTCTCAATTTATTTAGTAGGGAATTAAGAGGAAAAATACAAATCTTAACCTATAATATCCTGCAGAAGAAAAATTGAGCCTTGGATTGACCTATGCTATTGTGCAAACCTAATGCGCTGTATGTGTGTATTCAAGTGTTCTGTGTTAGTAACGAAGCCTATTCAAAGAAAAAGGTACTGGAAACGGGAATTTTTTGGGATCTGCGGGTAGATATTAAATTCATTTGAAACACAGGAATAGGACAGCCTCATAATTAATTAACCAAGATGTATTGCTAGCTCCTCTTCAGCGTTCAAGCCTAGAGGGGTCCTAGTTTGAAGATCTATAATAAATCGTGATTCAAGTCTGCGTAGCTGGATTTTCCTATCCCCCCACGATCTTTAATGGGGACATGATAAAGACCGAAGAATCAAAGAAGGTTACGATCACTTTGATGTTCTCTGGCAAAATGCCTTGCAACGGGATAATTTGGGTCATTATGCTCTATGGCTCTTGCATGTTCTAGTATTCTCCGTTTTACTGGATGTATGGTGGTACCAATATAGTGAAGTTTACAAGGACATTCTAAACAATGTACACAGTATGGTGTAGTACATGTTAGACATTTTTTAATTTTCTTGCATTCAACTCTGCTAGTGACTTTTGAACTGGTTCTACAGGCTTTACAGCGATGACATGGAAAGAACCCAGTAAGGTTTCCAGGTCTAGGTGTTCTAGGTACTGAATCGAAGTGACTGTGTACTAAAAGATTTCTTAAAGAACGGCTTCTTTTGTATGTTATTTTAGGGTAATCTGATATGTCATTCCCAATTACATTGTCTGACTTCAAAATGTGCCAATTGCGAGCAAGTGTATGCTGGATTTGCTCTGAGTCCTGAGAGAAAGTTGTAATGAAATGGAGAGTACCTTGATCTTTACTAGTCGATATGTATTTATCCTTCAAAAGGCATAATCTAGGGATTTTTGTTAACTTTTTCAAAGGGTTTTTGTAAGATCTGATCTGAATACCCCCTCACTTTAAACCTCTCCATTGATTCCTGAGCTGCCATTTTTAAGTCCTTTTCTAGTGTACAATTTCTCTTAAGGCGTAATAATTCCCCATACGGAATGCTGTTCTTTAGGGATTTGGGATGACTGCTTTTGGCTTCTAGAATTGAATTTCCTGCTGTTGTCTTGCGAAACAGCAAGGTACAGATTTTTCCTTCCCTAATAAAGACTTGAAGGTCTAGGAAATCTACTTCAGTGTCACTTATCTGGCAGCTGAAGTGCAGATTAAGTGCATTCTCATTCAAGTGTGGTATGTATGCCTCAGCTTCTGTCCTCGGGCCTTTCAAGAAAATGAAAAGGTCATCGATATATCGGTGCCACCCAATAATTGAAGAGACCCAATGATGATTTTCATTGGACCAGGCGAGCTGCTTCTCCCACCAGCCTACGAACAAATTTGTGTATGCCAACTATTATTACACTGTTTCCAGTATAACATATGTCGCAGTCCTAGGGCAGGATGCAGTTCCGTTTATTAAGATAGTCAAATGACTCAGACAATACCCGATGTGCTTAGGTTCCTCTGGGACTTTGTTCACTGGATAGTTAATAACAGTCCGTCTTCTATGTTATATAACATTCTTACATTTCCTCATACTACTTCCTGTTGCATGGGAGTTGGAGTTTTTACATAAAGTGCTCAGTGCTTAAAAAAATAAATAGCCAGAAACCGGTCCTTGGATGCTTGATTCCGGTCTGGGAAAGACATGGCGTGGTAGTTCGGACTGGACTGTTCCCATGAGGACAGGGTCAGAGGTGATTTGCATATAGCCAGTGTCTAACCCAGGGTGGTGTGGAGTGCAAAAAAACGATGGATTTAGGCCCAGATCCTTGTACTGGGGTGAATGTATGACATTGTTCTACATTCTGTCCATCAACTGTGTTTTTTGCAATTTTCACCCCGAGTGGGCTGGGTATGCTCAGACGTGAGTCCCAGGCTCTCCACACCACTGGAGTCAAGCTATCCAGGCTGAATGAAGGTTGATAGCCAGAAACCGGTCCTTGGATGCTTGATTCCGGTCTGGGAAAGACATGGCTTGGTAGTTCGGACTGGACTGTTCCCATGAGGCACAGGGTCAGAGCTGATTTGCATATAGCCAGTGTCTAACCCAGGGTGGTGTGGAGTGCAAAAAAAGATGGATTTAGGCCCAGATCCTTGTACTGGGGTGAATGTATGACATTGTTCTACATTCTCTCCATCAACTGTGTTTTTTGCAAAAAATAAATAGAGCAAAAACATTGTGATCAGTTCAACTGTGTGAATAAAATACGGTGAGTGCAATAAATAAATAAAGAAAAACCTCTGCTTTGTTACATTATGTTAACCACTTGGAACACAAGGGAATACTTGTTAGTCTTGTATCGCCATATGTGTTGTTTAGTTTCTCCTGTTCCATGTGTCTCTGTTATATGGTATAAAAGTTTCCCCTTACATTTTTCAGTTCATTGTGACCCATGCCTCATACTTTGTATCTTTCCATGCCCTCTAGTGGACCAGAAGTGTCAATTACCTACTGAGCACATTGTCAAATATGTTTTTCAATTCTCTGCAAGTTGCACATTTTAATATGGCCTTGGTGATTCCTTTATCATGCATATTTCATGATTCAGGCCCTTTCCTTACTTGGCGGTACAAAGGGGGTGGTGATGGACGGAGCATCTGAACCAATCAAACACTCACACCAGTGAACAGATCTGGGTTTAATCCATCACCTTTCTTTAGCCCACTCTGCCACCCCCGTTCAGACATGGCCATATGCATATCAGTCTGACCCTGTGAATCATGGGAACAGTCCAGCCCGAACTGCCAAGCCATGCCTTCCCTGGACTGGAAACAATCTTCCTAGGACCGGTTTCTGGCATTTCAGCCGTCTTCAGCCAGGCTTGCTTGAATCCAGTGGCAAAGTGAGCAAGGGACACAGGCACAGGGTCAGACTGATTTGCATATGGTCATGTCTGAATTGGGGTGGCAGAGTGGGCTAAAGAACGGTGATGGATTAAACCCAGATCTGTTGACTGGGTGTGAGTGTTTAATTGGTTCAGATGCTCCGTCCATCACACCCCCTTTTGTACCGCTTTCTTTACTTGGCAGCATAGTTATTAATGCAAAGCATTATATCCTTCCGATTCGTGCTATACTGTAAACAGGGTAATGGTATGTGGAATTGCCTGTCCTTCCAGAGACAGCATGAGACACAGGAGTTTTTCATTGCTTTGAGCATCATATAGCTGGGAATGAATAAGTATTTTTCATGTAGAAGGAGGAGCCACATATTTAAGCATTTAAGTTACCCTCCATGCATGATCTCTAAAATACTATCCATTATAAATACAATCTCACCACCCACCTCCTTCTCCAAATCCATAACTAAACTGCCCAGACTCTAAACAAACCCACATTATTGGCCAGCCCCTAATACATCTAAACCTCAGTCTATCTTCTTAGCATCTATACTTGTTTCATGGTCATTAAGTCGATTCGGGAGTCATTTTGACCATCTCATTTGACCCCTATACTTTTCTGGTATTGTTTACTGTTTCTACTTTTTATCCCCTTGTGTCCCTTTTATCACTCTTGTTTTAACTTCCCTAATTCTTTCTTAGTATTTCATCCCTCATACTCAATCTACCAATAACAAGTAAATAAGTTCAGTATTGGGGACACCTCTAATGATGACCTTGCCAAAACGTTTGGTCAAAACCAGCATATCCCCATTGACTCCAGGATTGGTTGTTTTATCTTTATGGGTCCTGCAGAGCATACATGAGAAATAGGAATCACAAAGGTACTCCTAAGGTCTATCATATTGGCACTGTTAATATAGGATCATGTATCCAGTCCTACCTTAGAACCAGCAATCTCCAGCCCCCAGGTCAGTATGTACATACACACACCCTCAAAAACACCCACACACACGCACACACACATACACACTCACACACCCACACATATACGCATACACACACACAGGCTTGCATCGCTTTTTGTGACTGAAGATGCACAAGATGTTGATAAATGGACCACCTGGGAAAGTGGGATATAGAAGTGCATGTCAGTTGCAGTTCACAAGGGAATGTAGGAGCTGGCTCAGAATTCACCATGGCAATCAGGAGTTACTTGACTTCAATTGTGACAATTGAGGTCTTTTGCCTATTGTGTCCTGGGCCCACCTAAATATTGGACCCAAACTGAGAACCAAGTAACAAATGTCCCTCAGGGTGGTGAAACAAGGCAATCAAATGCTTATTCATGGAGGGGTTTGGAGTAGAAAGTCAAAAGACTTCAAAGCACACAATGACACTTAGTAAATCAATGCCCAGTCAGTGCTTTTTTCAGAAATAGAAAAGTGCTATAACTCACCCACAAAAATACTAAACATTAATATACAAATATGAACAATGAAAGTCAGACATCAAGAACTTTGCCTGTACCAGTGATTTGTATATGAAGGTATGTCAGTGTTAACCAGTTGGTGTTAATCAAAGAGCTCACAATGTAAACCCCTTCCATTTGTATTTGTAACAGAGTTCACAATGAAAAACCTATTCCAATGTTTTTATTGGAGATCCCACAAAGTAAAGCCCCTTCCCACTATAAGTAATTAAATAGTACATAGTAGATTCATTAAAAAATATCATATAAAAACAGTCACTCTGAATTCAGCTTGAACACATAATATAATATCATGTAGCAAGCTTAAAAATTGTTCCATGAACAGATAATCGATAGCCAATAACAAATGACCACGCTACAATAGAAGGAAAATATATAATTGATCACTCAATCCACTGGATATCCAAGCAATCATATAAAAAATCAAATTGAGGACATAATATAAAATCCTGGGCCAGCATATCAAACATACAATACACACTTCTTCAGTTCCCAGTAAAAAAGGGCTTCCCTATATATTACTGAAAGTAAATATTGTCAGTCAAGCCCCTAGGATACAGTGATCTGCAAAATAATTTTTCAACCAGATTCCAAGGTCATAATGGATACAATGATCTGCAGAATCATTTTCAACCAGAATCCATGGTCATAATGTATTTCCTCATGATGCCACTGTTCACAACATTACAAGAGACCCAATGTAAATATTGCAAATTGTTTTATAGCTTGCTTCGGAAGAAATCCACAATTTTTGTTAATCTGCCATAATCTCCCAATTTATTCTGGTTATGCAGACGTGAATTAGTTCCTAAATAGTTGAAAATCCTATTTTGCAAAAAAATAGCTTTAGCATTCTAAGAAATTTAGATTTTAATTCTGGCAAATGCAGATCAAATGGGCTATAGAGTCATATTTTCTAACACCAACATGACAATAATGACAACTGTCATTTAGGGCTAGATGTAGGTAAATAGGTTTTACCAATTCTAAAATACCGAATTTTACAGATTCGGTATTTTAGAATCGGTAAATCCTATGTGGGTAATTAATCGGTAAAAAATACCGAATCGTTAAGATTCGGTATTTACCGTATCGGTAATTACCGATTCTGTATTTGTCATTCATTCCTATGGGCCTGGAGGCCCATAGGAATGAATGTCAATTACCGAATCGGTAATTACCGATTCTGTAAAATTGGGAAAAATTCAAGGGTGGCAGGGTGTCACTTTGACACCCTGTTGCACCCCTGATTAGTGCTGGTGTGCACATGTGGCATACATACATGCCCTAAGGGCACGTATGTCTGTCACATGGCACAGGTGTAAATGCACATTTATGCATTTACATACGAATTCCTTATTTACCACCAATTAATAGTTGGTGGTAAATAACGAATTCTTAAAGCCCAGAAGCACTGTTTACAGTGCTTCCAACATCTCATTTACCGTTTCGGTAAATACCGAATCGGTAAATGATGATTCGGTAAATACCGAATCGGTAAATACCGATTCGTTATTTACCGAATCTGTAAAATAGCCTCCTACATAGGAAAAGGCTTTTACCGGTCGGTAACGGCCGATTTCGGCTTTTACCGACTGGTAAAAGCCTACCTACATCTGGCCCTTAGTCACTTAACCAGTTGGATTTATTATAAGCTAATGGTGTTAATAAAAAAACACAAATTCATAAACTTCTGATGTAAAGTAAATTTGGCTGGATTGATGAAGTAAAACTGTGGGGAGGGGACCGTATATGTTTCCAATATAAAAAGGACTTGTTTAAGGCTATTAAATATATCATATATATTCACAAGGAATATTCTCTAATTTTTCTTCCCACTGTATTAGCCAAGCTAAGTTAAAAAAAGCCCTGGGACAGAGATGAGAAAATAGGGCAATTTATAAAACCACATTTAAAAATAGGAAGAAGGAATTAAAGAAAGGGCTGTTGGAGGACCTTTACTTGACCAGTATATCAAAAGACAGCACCCAGTTCTGGAAGGTGGTCAGCCACCCGTTCTTCAAGGAGGATGGGGTGGTTGACTAAGCCACGTCAGTCCGTGCCCAGGCCTGCGAGGACTGTTTTTCCAGTTTATACAAGAGGGATTATTCATCTTTTCCTTCTTTTTCTCCAGGACATGGTGCTAAATTGACCTTGCAATGGGAGGGTTAGAGGCGCAATTATGTCTCTGTCAGAGTGTAAGGAATCCTGGGGCAAATGGGGTTCCAGGAGACCTATTTAAGTTCTGTGGGGATCTCTGGGCCCCTCTTCTTACCCGATATATTAATGCTGCCATCAGTTGTTCCCTCCCAGAGTCATTGCATCATTCCGTTATTACACCGGTGTTTTTTAAAGAAGGGGAATAGGAACAACGCTTCCTGCTACAGGCCCATTTTCTAAATTAAGGCAGAGCCAAGGATCATAAGAAGGGTCATACAGAAACAATTAACGCAGTGGATTGAGGAACAAAATATATTGCCCGAAATTCAATGCACATTTTATTCCGAGAGGGACACTGTGGAGCGGAACCTTAATCTTCATTCCCAATTGATAAATATGTCTGTGTGAAAAAGGGTTCCCTTCATCTAGCCATCATAGACCACAGCTCTGTGTTTCATTTGGATAACAAAGAGAAGCTTGGGGCAGAGCTGGGATCTATGGGGGTGGATTTGACTCTGGTTAGCTTTCTCAGGGATCTGGATAGTAGGCTAACAGCATCAGTCCGTTATGGCACTTTGGGAGTGAGTTCTGGGAAGATGTGAATCTAGATCCTCTAGGGGTAACAGAGAACAAATACTTTAGGGATTTTTTAGGGGCTGGACAATATACCTCAACTGAAATATTACAAGATGAGCTAGGTATAAGTTACAATGTAGATTTTATTCAGTTGCAACCTCTTTTGTTATTCTGTCTGGCTAAAGGATGCTCTAAATCTGAACAGATTAATTATTTTAGACTGTATAAAACTGGGCAATATGTGTAATATTCCCTGCCTGGTATATATTAGAGATAATTCTAGAGTTTTAGGGAGACAAGAGATACATTTTAGTCATCAACGTGCTACTAAAAAAGATGTTGTGTGGTTAAAAGAGTCTTTTCATTTAAGAATGACAGCAGAGTGGGAATCCTTAGTATTAGCCAAGCCATTATACTGGAAATTTGTTTTGGTTAAAACAGTCTTCCGGATGAAGCCATATCTTCTTTTTGAAATGCCTACCCACCAGCAACGTCTTTTGACCTTTTTTGGCTGGGTTTGTTCCATCAGTTGCTCTATCCAGAGGGAATTTGATATAAGTACTTTTTCCACCCATATGTACTTGTGATCTTCTCTCTAAATGCAATATTTTGCACATTGTATGTCCCTTTTAACTCTCGATTTTTATCAGGCTAGGCCTGCCCTTTTATACTTCAACTTTTAGCATCTCATGAAATTTGTTACAAAGTTTCAAGGAGTTTACAGAGCAGCACGATAGGGAAAGTTATTAGTGATATGGCTTTTGATGTTTTTATGTAAGTGTATGTTAGTATTTATATTTTTGTATGTTTTATTGTGCAACTGTGATGCTTTTCATTTTTCTGTTGTGAATGGTATGATTATTTTTTTGATCGATTAATATATCAAGAGTATTAGTCAAGGGATTACACCGTTCAAAGTCTAGTCCTACTGTATTTAATTCAGGCCTGTCTTGAAAATGTCTCTTTCATTCCCATTAATATGAAGGTTAAACAAAGGGGTTGAGTTAAAATATTTTTGGACTACTAAAGCTGTCACTAGCCAGACCTAAAGCTAATAGAATGGCACCTCACTATTTACTTTAGAAATGTTATTCAATCTTTGTCAATTAAGATCATAAAAGTACATAGAACAACAAGAAACTGTAGAAGACTACAGCAATCAGCATACGGTGACAATTCATACATTTAGGAAAGACCCATTCATTATAAAATTCCATGTATACATAGACAGATGTCAGCTGGCACCTCAGTTAAAGAGTCTGCTACTGACATAACTCAGCTCCACTTCTCTGGGCATCTTTCTTTTATGGAGCTTGATCACAGGCCCTGTAACAGTGCTAAAACCTAGAAGAAAACTTTGTGATAGCTGGCAATAGCCTGGAATCTGCTGACCTTTTTCTGTGCTGAGTACATATTCTGCAAGACCTGTCGTCCCAGGAGGTTTGGGATATAAAACTATAGAGTTTGCCGAGTTGCTGCTGGACTTGGTGATATCCTGCATCTCCAATATCACACAAATCTCCCTATATATGTCATTTAAGCAATGCACTGTCAGTGTCCAAAATGTGCACCTGCTTGAATGAAAATGTTTTTCTTAAATAGGAACAGCATGTTTTACCACTATGGGGCATATTTATGGAATAATCGGCACATGGCAGTGCAGCAAGTCACCTTGCTGCACTACCCTGTGTCACTGGGAAAGGACCTTGTGCTAGCACCGTTTTGGTAGCCTAGCACCAATTCAGGCACCCATGCATCATAGTGCAAAGGTGCCTCCGTTGCATGCAGGGTTGGTTTTGGACATGAAAGAGCACCTTTCTGTACACATACAATCCTGAGAGGTATTTTACAGAATGCAGCACACATAGAAAGGGGAATACAAGGGGAGAAATGAAGATAATTCTCTTCGTTATGCCTCCTTTGGGATGGTGTAAGATTTTTACGCATTCTCAGGTTTACAAGTTTGCAGAATGCAGCACCTGTAGAAAGAGGAAAAAACAAGGAGAAATAAAGATATTTCTTCTTGTTATGCCTGAACTGGGGAAGCTTTTGATATCGGCGGATTCCCAGGTTTAAAAGTCCTTGTAAATCTAGGAATGTGTAAAAAATCATAAGGGTTGCATGGGAACACCCGCCGCAATGCCCATGGAACGCTTCCTTTGCGCAGAGTAAGGCAACGCAGCGTTTCGCGTTGCACTGCCTTACTCCAGATTGTTGGAACCATTCAAAGCCACAAAAAGTGGCTTTGCATGGCTTCATAAGAGACATGCGTCATGCGTGTTTCACTTTGCGTGGTGCAGACGAAATACAAGTTTTATAAATATGCCCCTATGTCTTCCGAGTGTCTTAGGTCTCTCTAAGGAGCTGCAGTGAAACTAAGTTAGAATCATTATAGCACCTAGGAACTCAAGAGGTGGACAATGGACCAAAAAGCAACATATGCAGCACCTATACCGTAAATTACCAATACATTTTAAATGCAAAACAATCTTGTGTGCAAATCTCCAAATGTGCCCTCTGCCCAGAAGTACCTCCCCTGACAAGGGGATATGAAACAACAAAACTGGGTTGGAGCTGCACCTCTAGTACTCAGAAATGTCCATGTGAAATTATCCACAAACATTACAAAATCATAATTCAATGAAGAGAGTAGCTGCCAATACAAAATATGTATTATATTCTTCTGTATTGTTCTGTTCGTAAAAACAATCAGCCAACGAGTTTCGTCCTTTTTACATAGGACTTCTTCAGGGCTGTAAATTAAAATTGTATAAAACACATTTACAAAAAACAAACTATACATGACTGACCACATATATATATATACACAACATGTATAAAACATACACATAAAGAAATCACAAAACACTACAATATAGTAAGTGTGTCTCAATGCATCATAGACCATTCTAAATTATTGGTCCACAAAACCATTAAAAACCATACCCAAAACAAACACAAATTAAACATGAGAACATGCACGATAATTGTTTTCCAAAGCAACACAAAATATTGACATGAATGTATTAAAGCAACAAGGAAAGGGAGAGGAGAAGAGAGAAAAAAGATTTTAAGAATGAGATAAAGATGCAAGTAAAATTGTATCATAAGGGTTGAAAGGACATAGTAGAAAATAAGAGTTAAAGCCTCACGGTCCTCACCTAACTGTGAGACTACCACTAAAAATAGATGCACCCTATGTTATGACCATAGGTGACCCCAAACACAGTTGTGTATATGCCCAGTATAAGTAGGAAAGGAAACCTACCACTATCATTATAAGGCAACAACCAGATCTCTGGGTTGTACCTTGATTGTGAGTGCTATCCGAAACAAAAGCCAATACCTGGCATCTGTAAAACATCAAACCAAGAAACCATATCTTAAACATCAAAATGCACATCTGCTGTTATGGATGATCTGGAAAAAGCTTGCATCATTAATAACTTGCCTAACTGTTCTCTACTTTGAAGTAATAATCAAAGCAGAAATATACAAATCAGTTGGCGTAATCTAATGCCCCAAAAATTATATATATGAAGTTAATTGAAACGCCTTCTAAAATCGCCATATGACAGTGTTTCGATACTAAAGGGGATGATGGATTGAGCGTTTGAGCAAATCAAACACTCACCGCAGTCAACTGATCTGGTTTAATCCATCATCATTATTTAGCTCACTCCACCACCCCAGTTCAGATATGGCCATATGCAAATCAGTCTGACCCTGTGCCTCATGGGAACAGTCCATCCCGAACTGCCAAGCCATGTCTTCCCTGGACCGGAAACAAGCATTCTGGGACCAGTTTTGGGTTCATAACCCTCATCAGCCAGGCTATCTTGAATCCAGTGGCAAAGTGAGCAAGGGACCCACCTCTGGGCATACCCTGCCAACTTAGGGCAAACAAAGCGATACAAAAGGGGATATGACAGTGTTGGGCATGCAGGTTCAAATGAGACTTGCACATGTAGATGGTGACTATCCACCATAACTTGTGCACCTATGAAAAAAAGAAATATAATAATTCCCTTTAGAGAACTCGTACCACTTAAAAGCTGAAATTGCATGAATTGATCACAATTCAACAAAACCTGTTTGCAAATATGGGGTCATAATCCAAAGGTTATACCAAACAAGATACTATATGTGTATGGGTATACGTCAATGCGCAGAGTCCATGCGCCCATATAGAACAGAGACATGTGGCCTGCCTGATAGGTGCACCACAAACATGAAGTAACGTAAAATATATAAAACATAGAGAACCAGGAGGGGGATTGTCATGAGACATGCCAATATATATTCAAACCACAATTATACAAATCCTAAGCGGGTCATTTGTATACATGTCAGCCACGAAACAATGACAAAACATAATGGGAAACGCTCAGAAACGGCTCCAAAGTAGGTCATCTCTGGAGCAATTTAAAAGTTCAAGTTCAAGTTTAAAATTTGTATAGCGCACTACTCACCCAGAGGGTCTCAAGGCGCTTGGGGGAGTGGGGTACTTTACTCATCGAATATCCAAGTTTTAAGTTGTTTTCTGAAGGAGAGGTGGTTCTGTGTAAGGCGTAGGTAAGTGGGGAGAGAATTCGAGGTCTTGGCCGCTAGGTAGGAGAAGGATCTTCCCCCCATGGTGGATCTGTGGATGCGTGGAATTGCGGCGAGGGCTTGATTGGACGATCGTAGTTGGCGGGTGGGAGTGTAAAAGGACAGGCACGAGTTGAGGTATTCTGGTCCTAGGTCGTAGAGGGCTTTGTGTGCGTGGGTGAGGAGACATAACGTTATTCTCTTGTTGACGGGGAGCCAGTGGAGGTCTTTCAGGTGACCGGAAATGTGAGCATGGCGGGGGATGTCTAGGATGAGTCTGGCTGAAGCGTTCTGGATGCGTTGCAGTTTTTTCTGTAGTTTGGCTGTGGTTCCGGCGTAAAGAGTGTTTCCGTAGTCCAGTCTGCTTGTGACCAGTGCATGGGTGACCGTCTTTCTTGTTTCGGTGGGGATCCAACGGAAGATTTTTTTAGCATACGTAGGATGTTGAAGCATGATGAAGAGACGGGTTGACTTGTCTGGTCATCGAGAGGGAGGAGTCCAGGATGAAGCCCAGGTTACGTGCGTGGTCCGTTGGTATGGGTGCGTTTCCCAGGGCAGGTGGCCACCATGAGTCGTCCCAGGCGGAGGGGGATGATCCTAAGATGAGGACTTCCGTTTTGTCCAAGTTCAGTTTTAGACGGCTGTTCTTCATCCACTCGGCTACTTCTTTCATTCCTTCGTGTAGGTTGGTTTTGGCTGTGTTTGGGTCTTTGGTGAGGGAGAAGATCAGCTGGGTGTCGTCTGTGTAGCAGATGATGTTGAGATTGTGTTGGCGCACGAAGGATGCGAGGGGACTCATGTATACGTTGAAGAGGGTTGGACTGAGTGATGATCCTTGTGGTACGCCGCAGATGACTTCGGTGGCCTCTGATCTAAAAGGGGGAGGCGGACTCTCTGGGTTCTTCCGGCGAGGAACGAGATGATCCAGTCCAATGCTTTTCCTTGTATTCCGACGTTGCTGAGGCGTTGTATGAGGGTGCTATGACAGACTGTGTCGAAGGCTGCGGAGAGGTCAAGTAGGATGAGGACGGCTGTTTCTCCGTTGTCCAGTAGAGTTCGAATGTCATCTGTTGCTGCGATGAGGGCGGTCCTGGTGCTGTGTTTGGCTCGGAAGCCGGACTGTGAAGGGTCGCGGGATTTATTGGATTCGAGGAAGGCGGCGAGCTGATTGTTGACGGCTTTCTCAATGACTTTGGCAGGGAATGGGAGGAGCGAAATGGGGCGGTAGTTCTTAAGTTCAGTGGGGTCTGCTGTGGGTTTCTTCAGGAGGGCGCTGAGTTCAGCATGTTTCCAGCTTTCCAGAAAGGTAGCGGAGTTGAGGGAGCAGTTGATGACGTCTCGGAGATGGGGTGCGATAGTGGAGTCTGCTTTGTTGAAAATGTGGTGGGGACAAGGGTTGGTTGGCGATCCTGAGTGGATGGAGTTCATCAGGCGGATGGTATCTTCAGTGGTGATTGGGTTCCAGGCGCTAAGGTTGTTGGAGGGGGGTTTTAGTTCGGAGGAGGGTGGGGTGGACTGGTCTCCAAAGCTGTTATGTATGTCGACGATTTTGTTGTGGAAGAACGAGGCTAGAGAGTTGCAGAGGTCTTGGGAGGTAGTGATGTCGTTGGTGCCGGCTGTGGGGTTGGTAAACTCTTTGACGATGTTGAATAGTTCCTTGCTGTTATGGGCGTTGTTGTCGAGTCGATCCTTGAATGCTGATTTCTTGGTGGATCGGATTAGTTGGTGGTGTTTGCGGGTGGCATTCTTGAAGGTGGCCAGGTTGTCAGTGGTTGGGTTTTTTCGCCAGGCTTTCTCGAGGGTGCGACAGATCTTCTTGGATTTCTTAAGGTCATCATTGAACCAGGGGGCTTTTTTGCTGCCTTGCTTGATTTGATGGTTTTTCAGAGGTGCTAGTTCGTTAGCGCTGTGGGTGATCCATTGTGTGAGGTTGGTGGCTCCTTGTTTTGGGTCTGATGATTTAGCAGGAGGGTTTTGGTGAAGTGATGTGAAGAGCTGGTCGGTGGTAATTTTGTTCCAGTTTCTGCGGGGAATTGGTTGTGGGTGGTTGTGGCTCGTGTTTTTTTTGTAGTTGAAGTGAACGCAGCTGTGGTCCGTCCAATGGAGAGCTGTGGTGTGATTGAAGGAGATGTGCTTGCTGGAGGTGAAGATTGGGTCGAGCGTGTGCCCGGCATAGTGGGTGGGGGTGTCCACAAGTTGTTTGAGTCCGAGATTGGTGAGGTTGTCCAGAGGGTGGTGGTGTTGCTGTCGTTGTTCTTTTCCAGGTGGAAGTTGAGGTCTCCCAGTAGAATGTAGTCCTCGGAGGGGAGGACGTGTGGGCTGATGAAGTCAGTGATGTCTTCGCTGAATTGTGTGCGGGTCCTGGTGGCCAGTAGATGAGGGTGCCTCTGAGTGTGGTCTTGGGGTCGGTGTGGATCTGGAAGTGGAGGTGTTCTGCGGTTGCGAGGTTATCGTCGGAACTGGTCGTGATGCGGATGGTGTTCTTATGGACGATGGCGATGCCTTCTCCTGTTTGATTGATGCGGTCCTTTCGGATGATTTTGTAGCCGTTCGGGATGGCTATGGCGATGTCGGGCGTTGATGAAGCGTTCATCCAGGTTTCTGTGAGAAAGGCGACGTCCGGTGATGTGGTGTCGATTAGGTTCCAAAGGTCAATGGCGTGTCTGTGGACCGAGCGGGTGTTGAGCAGGATGCACTTCAGGTGGTTAGTGTTGAGGCTCTGTTTGGAGTATGTGGATTTGGTGTGGGTCCTGATGCAGTCTAATTTGCAGGAGTGGCAGGTGAAGGGTCCATGGGTGTGTCCTGGGACGGCTTGGTAGCAATCTGGGAGACGGCTGGGGTTGAGTGCTGATAGGGTGGCTGCGTCGTACGTTATGCGGGTGGAGAGGGTTTTGCGGGGGCCAGGGGGTATGGCACTGGGCGCGGTCCAGGCGCGGACGGGCGTAGACGGGCTTACCTTTGGTGCACCTTCGGCGCGCATGGGGCGCGCCCGCAGCGCGTGAACGCTGCGCGTAGGCTGTTCAGGTATAAGTGGAAAGTGGGGGGGCGGAGCGAGGGAGGAGCAGCTGGGAGGGGGGAGCGGGGTGGAGAGGACGGGCTCCGAGGCACAACAACAAAATGGCTCCAAAGGAAAACCGAAACAGGTTGGGGCACAGAGTGTGACTACGCTGTGGGCAGTGGCACCGGCGCAGTCAGGCACTGATAATTAATTACTATTATGCAATGCGAGCGCTACGGTACAAACTGAACAAACGAGCAATGCACAACTGAGCAGTAGAGCGCAATGAAATCTAAGCAGCACAAATGAGCAATAGAGCGCTATGAAATTCAAGCAGCACAAATAAGCAATAGAGCGCTATGAGATCCAAGCAGGCACCAATTCTTTAAGAGCACAAAGCAATGCGAGCGAGGCACAACGATACCCAATGGAGACCAGGGAGCGTGGGGAGCGACCACTTCTGATACAGTCAGGACGGTCACAGCGCTTCTGGAGATGGGGCGAGCCTAATCAGTCAGTGGGAGGGAGGAGCAGCTGGGAGGCGGTAGCGGGGAGGAGAGGACAGGCTCCGAGGCACAACAACAAAATGGCTGCAAAGCAAAACCGAAACAGGTTGGGGCACAGAGTGTGACTACGCTGTGTGCAGTGGCACCGGCGCAGTCAGGCACTGATAATTAATTACTATTATGCAATGCGAGCGCTACGGTACAAACTGAACAAACGAGCAATGCACAACTGAGCAGTAGAGCGCAATGAAATCTAAGCAGCACAAATGAGCAATAGAGCGCTATGAAATTCAAGCAGCACAAAAAAGCAATAGAGCGCTATGAGATCCAAGCAGGCACCAATTCTTTAAGAGCACAAAGCAATGCGAGCGAGGCACAACGATACCCAATGGAGACCAGGGAGCCTGGGGAGCGACCGCTTCTGATACAGTCAGGACGGTCACAGCGCTTCTGGAGACGGGCGAGCCTAATCAGTCAGTGGGAGGGAGGAGCAGCTGGGAGGCGGGAGCGGGGTGGAGAGGACAGGCTCCGAGGCACAACAACAAAATGGCTGCAAAGCAAAACGGAAACAGGTTGGGGCACAGAGTGTGATTACGCTGTGGGCAATGGCACCGGCGCAGTCAGGCACTGATAATTAATTACTATTATGCAATGCGAGCGCTACGGTACAAACTGAACAAACGAGCAATGCACAACTGAGCAGTAGAGCGCAATGAAATCTAAGCAGCACAAATGAGCAATAGAGCGCTATGAAATTCAAGCAGCACAAATAAGCAATAGAGCGCTATGAGATCCAAGCAGGCACCAATTCTTTAAGAGCACAAAGCAATGCGAGCGAGGCACAACGATACCCAATGGAGACCAGGGAGCGTGGGGAGCGACCGCTTCTGATACAGTCAGGACGGTCTGAGTCTGTGAGAGGGGGCATGAACATTGGCCTAAAAATGCCGCAAACCCACGCAGAGCCTACTTCAAAAAAGGAGTGCATCCCGGCGTGGTTAATTCTCGTCTGGCCGCAAGTAAGCCATGCACTGATACAGTACGTCTTTTACGTTGCCAGACGGCGAAGTGTGATCACATCATACGGTCACCATTGCAACAAGAGCATGGGAACATCTATGGTAAAAAGGTCCACCATATTGGCACCATGTTTTAACACAATACAGGATGCCCATGAGTAAGAGAAACCTCTATAACCATACTCGAAATTCATATCAATCCTTACTCCAAGAATAAATTAACAAAAAACAAATCATAATGGTACACAAATTATAACAATTGGAAAAACACCCACATATGTGCCAATGGTGACCCTAAACACAGCGAAGCATGATCACAAGATACGATCACCAACCCGACGAGAGCGTGGAAACATCTAGGGTAAAAGAGGTCCGCCATATTGGCACTATGTTATTAACATGATACTGGTTGCCCATAAATAGGAGAAACATCCATAACAATGCGCAAAAATCGTATTGATCCCTGCTCCAAGGATGAATTAACAAATCTAATCCCAATGGTACACAAATTATAACAATTAACAAAAAAACTCTAATGTGTGCCAATGGTAACCTCAAAGAGAAAAATAATAAGAATGTATGGTAACTTAAAAACCCATATATAATAAACAAAGGGATCCACTCTTATAAACTTGGGAAAAATGGAAAAAAGTGTCCCTCCAAAGTTAGTGTGTCTCCTATGTTCAGGGAAAGCACACAGCTTTGTTAAAATACCCCTCACCCACCAAAAGGGCCCATGGTGGCATGCTTCATCATCAGGGTCTGCACGCCCGCTGTGGGACGGGCGTGCTACGACCTATGACTATGCGGGGGCACTGATTACAAAACTATGGGCCCCATTAGGATGGCGAGCGGATCAGCCCCGCCGGGCCGGCAGTAGTCACTGCTGGCCCGGCGGGGGCGATCTGCCCACCATCCGTGCAGCAAAGACTCCCCACCATATTACAATGACGGGGGGGTCCACGGCTAACTAAAATGGCTGCCAAGTACAAAATGGCTTTCAGCTCATGCTAACAGATCCCTGCAATCTTTAACAGAAGGTCCTTTTAGCATGAGCTAAAGACATTTCTATGATCCAGTAGGAACATAGAAAATATTTGCACATTTATTTTCATAAGTTTATCAATATCCTAATTCATTGCTAGGTGGGCATTTTTCATTCTAAGCATTTCAGTAAGCTAGTATAAGGTATAAGCAGGAGTACAGAGGGAACAAAGCATTGGGATAATTATCAGGAGAGAGTAATGAGAATTATCAACTTTCTACCCCTAAGCAAAACGCAAATCCTAGAACCATCTAGTAAAAAAATGTTCATGGCTCCAATGCATTTCAGTGACTATTCATTTCAATATCAGAATAGCCAACAGCACATATCTAATATAAACATCTTCAATAGACTTTTCCATTGTTTCCTTTATGAGGGCTAGAACATCAATCATATTTTTAGGAGGAGGGCAAAGTAACATTGGTTAACTGCTCAGGAAAACGTTCTTCGTGTAGAATAAACATTATAAGAAATACAAATATTAAGGAAGTCAGACAGATTATTACAAAAACAATCCTTGCTCCAAGGGACCAGGAGGACTACACAGGGTCATAGGAATTAGGACGAGGAGCCGCAAAGGGCTGCTCCTCCTCAAAAATGGGACTACCAAAAGGGTACATTATTAACAAAAAAGAAGTCCTTGGGGAAATTGAAGCCGCTGTACAACCAGCCAGAGAGGAGTCTTCTCCTTGTGTCCGTTTGAGCCTCACAGGCAGGCTCTTGTTGTTTCCACGGTGGAGCTGCACAACTCGCAACTCAAAAATCACGGCCCAGTTTCAAGGGAAAAGTTTCTTCTTTCAGGATAAGGCAATCACCCACCAGGGCAAATGCTCTCAGCGATCCTGTCCAGTGTCTCAGGCAGTGCACCAATTTTTTTGACTTCAATCTAAAAGGCACCAGAGACACAGCACCTGTACCCTAAACTCAAGTCCTTCCCTAACTCCTATATTACTCTATTGGTGCACTGCTCTTTGTTGGGGCCACACATTGCATCCAGTGTGCCCAGGTATCTCTTGACCAACAAACAAAGGTGCAAACTTGCATTCACTTTGGGACCAGGATTCAGAGGCCTGATGCTAGGATCTCTGAAGCATCCCTTGTTTCAAAAGGGGTCACCTCAAGCAAAGTCTCCTTGCCATTCTGGTCGGTCCGTGACTCTCTCAGCTGGGCATCAAAAACTTGATCCACAATTTTTCCTTTCTGATTTGTGACCCCGTCTTTTGCCCAAGACAGTGGCAGGGGTACACAATTCATATCCCAGGGCTTCCGCCTTCCCTGAGGTCCTATTTGCCAGCAACGCCTGTGATAGTTACCTTCCCCTTGGCTTCAAGCTGGACTGGTGCTGACTCCCCAAGCTGGATCTGATGTCCGGGCCCCTCTGGCAATGGTTGTAAGGCAGCAAATATCTATTGGTGGACAAAACTAAAGGTCTTTAGACAAGGCACAGAAATAATCTATCAACAGAGAGAATAGTCTCAGAATACTTCCTAGTCTTAGGACGCCCCATATATTAGCAAGGCACCCAAGAAGCACTTCATTTATCTATGTGAGAGTTAAAACAAAAACCGACCTATTATTCTCTTTGAAGCGGCTAAGGAAGTTTGTGTTCATTTACTAAATTCTGAGGAAAAGAGAAAAACAATACAGACATACCCTAAATCCTTACATCTGTGTATTCCTATATTACTAATCTGAAGACCCTCAAGAAAAAAAGGAAATGTCTTACACTTGTACTAATAGATTTTACATTACTTGTACAGGAATGCAGACACTTCTAAAATGATTTCTCTTAATAAAAGCACCTACATTGTATGCTTAGGACCATGCTCTCATGTTATAGGTGCAGCAGGAAAATCTAAAACTGCTCATTTAACAGGGATTCTTAGTCCAAAAAAAGTAAAATCTTCAACATAGTGGGTACATTTTCTCCAGAAGAACATGTTGTGACAAACAAACTCCTATAAAACAATATTTTCTTCAAAAATGTTTGCTAAGGATCACACAGGCATCTTACCTGCGTTCGACTTTTCACAATTCAAACTATGCTACATCAGCTCTAATAAGGACTGTCAGCTTATTTACACAGACTAGCTAATAATAATGGTGTTATCACCTGAGAATGGCAGAACAAAAACTACCCACATCTAGTTCCCCTTAAAGATCAAATAAGGGAATAGCAATCTAGACTACTCATCCTTTCATAATTTCATCAGACAGGATGGGCAGTAACATAGCATATATATTGTATTCATTTTTTTAATGCTAACAATGTTTAAAACAGTATTACTGAATAGCCAATAAAATGTCTCATGGCTATTTCACAGACAGCTTAGATATGCTAGAAAAAAGTGAGAAAAAGAGAGAGAAAACATAAACTTGCCTACCCTTAATTTGAAGAGGAGCTAGCCTCCTCCCCCATTTTGACAGTAGGAAACCCTGAAACATGTTTCACTTCTGTCAACACTATCAGCCCCTTTTTATAGCAACTGGGCATAAACAAACTCGGAGGAGGTAAAGAGCACATTGAGCTAGCTAAAAAACATGAATAACCAACCACCAATCTCTTTAGCAAGTATACTAGTGATAACATGAGGGCACAGGCATTCAAACTAAATCCCATTACATCAGCCCTTGCACAGTAATCTTCAAACTAAAAGCATTAGTGCTGTATATTGGCAGAGCTATCTGTTAATCAGAGCTCACATATACAATTGTATTGCCTTATGTTCATATGAGTACATAAGAACTTGCTTTTGCCAAAAAAAGTAAGCAAAACTTCTCCTTCGCTCCCTGCGCTGCCATCTTGCCTTTCAAAACTTGGCAGAGGTCAAAATGTCAAAGGCAAACTTTGCTCTGAGCCCTGCTAGGCTTCTAAATGTAGAACTCAACCTTTAACCCTTTACCAACTGTCCTATTTTGTGTGCAAGGGTTTCCATGCAGCTTTTCCAATTCAAAGTGACTATGGAGATCACAGCTGAAAGGCAGTCCTGTTATTCCTGTTTTCCAGTAATTTAGAGGTAAGAGAATAACTTCTGCCGGTTTTTATATTTATTTTCATTTGTGAGCAGTGTGTGGTATACTTTGCTAGCAGTATAGAGGTCAGCTATTCATTCTATATTTACAAATGTGCATTTACTGAAGCCTAAGAGCAGTGTGAAAGGTGCTCTGAGTTGCAGAACTACATTTAAATAGTGAATTTTGCCCAATTTCGACTTTGGTGTTTGGGGTAGTTAAAAATGAATATCCTACAAGTTTGTTTGCATAATAGTCATCCCCAGAATGTTCCCTACACATTCCAGAGATGGGGCATCAGAAATATATAAGGTATACCCTTTTAAAAATGAGTTTTGTACGTCTGGGTAAAGTGACATGTCACATTTAAGTTTCTTCCTATTGCGATACAGCACTGCTTAAATTCAACTTTGATGCTAGGAATTCACAGTATGATTACTAGGCTTTATAAAGATTAAAAAACGAATTTAATGCACGTATTTTTAATAAATCTTTTTTTTTCATATAATCAAAAACATTTTTTTTTTAATAAAACCAATCATATTGATGGTTATACATATGAAAACGAAGCGTCACTCCTTTTTACCTTCAACATGTATTCATTTATAACCCAAAGCACAGAAGCCTAACTTGAAACATGAAAAATCTGCGACACTTTTTAAAGGACAGTTATTATTTAACCCCTTGCGTGCTGCCGTCGGCCGTTGCCCGACGGCAGCACTACCTCGCTAGTGCTGCCGTCGGCCAATGGCTGACACGGCCCTCCCATTTTGCAGAAGTGCCGCACTGCCACAAAATCGCGGCCGCAGCAAAGGGGTTAACATCAGAACCACAGATGTGCTTATGTAAAAAGGCATTAAGAAAGGAAAATCCCTACTTTCAATTTTGTTCTCTGTTATCCAAAATAATGAAACAGTTTTTTGTAACTTTTTAAAACGAACAGTCTGTAATGCAGGCTTTTATACCAGGTTGGCACTAAGTCAGCATTTTCCTTCTGCGGTCTGCAGTAAGGAACAGCCATATGCTATTTACAGAGCTGTTTGAAAGAATTTGTTTCTATCGTTGAAATGTAAGCAGGTCACAGTCCATTTAAAAGTCAGTCTATTTAAGTCAGACATTTCAAGGCAGTCAAAATCTATTGTTCAATAATGTGTGTTTAGTTCAGCAACAACCAATTCACTCAAATGATGTGAATGCCTTTTAATATCTAATACAATGTATCTAAGGAAAATGCTGTGACATTTTGTATTTTAGTCTATTTATTGCAAAACACACAATTTCATTTTTGAGACCTATTTTATTCCTATTCAATGTGAATTCTAATTTTATCTTTAGCATTGTGGTAATTTGAACACATGTATAGTGTCTTACTCTGTCAATTTAATAGTAACATGCAGCTATTTAGCATATGTTATATAATTCATTTCTGGATTTTTTATTTAATATTAATTGAATGCCATTTTGCATAACAGAATGACGACAAAAAAACAACAACACATTGACCTCATGCCAGACATTTACAGAAGGGAGTCATACACTCAGAACACACAATACAGCGCGCTTAATGCTAGCCATTCTTACACAAAAAGTGCAATCGCTATATACTCACACAAGTACCACCAATGTCAAATCACATAGACATTTAAACACACATTTAACCCACAAATCAACACTTAGGACCGAAACAAAAGACAGCCCACCGACTGTACTTAAACCAAACCATTTGTAAATACTAGTTGTAAGACATATTTACAAGAAGAGCTTCTCAATAGTAGCCCAAAAGACTGCACAAAAACAGCCCAAAAACTGTTCCATTTTGAAGAAGCTAAAATACACCAAATTCACCAGTTTGGGCTGGCAGTACACCAAAAATCGCTCTGCATCTCACCACTTATAAAAGTGCACAGAATCGGATCCTTTTTATGTACATATTTTAAATCCATGGGGTACGTATTCACCAAGGAAGAAATACGTTTTTTATACCTAAACCTATTTAGGTATCCCCTCTAGGGAAGCCAGCTGATTCTGTTCACATCCCATTATGGTACCTCCAAAAAGCAACACATTCTTCGATGTGCGCTTGAAACAGGCATGCTAAAAATATTGCTGCATATGCAATATTATACCCAAAGTAGCACTTAAGTTACGGTGTGCCGTTCAAATTTTATAAAAAGTAGAGAAAAGTCTCTTCATTACCTGCCTACACAAATTGCAATTCATATATTTCCATATTCCATAATCTTTGGCCTAAACCAAAACAAGTCACATGTCGACGACCTTTCCAAAGCACAAATCTCACAATTCTCCAAAGCACAAATCTCCGACCTCACACTCCCAAGTTCTGGATGACCTAACGGTCATTTTTAGAATACTCATGCCAAAAAGGTTCTCAGTCAGGAGTGATAAACATTTGGAGGATCAAACCAGGAAGACCAGAAATATACTGAGCTGCAGAGACAGAGAATATCAGTGCACAGGGTACCTCCTTAGTAGATTCCTGTACTGTCCTCCTCAGTAGATTCCTGTCTCCTGTCAAGACCACTCCCTTTGGTAGCCGCTTCTCTTATGAGGTCCACGCTGAGCGCCATTTGAAGAAAATAGAAACCTTCTCAGGGGTCTCACTGATACACCTGGTCCTTTTAAACCAACAAAGATGAGATTGGCACAGACGTTGTAATATAAAGAAAACATATTTATTGACCTTGTATGAGGGAGACTACATCACATAGTACCCTCAGGAAATTGTAGGAGGCATTCTAAGGAGTACAGAGAACAGGGGCCTTATATATGCTTAGGTTTACATAGTCAGCATAAAACCAAGGGGAGGTCCTGCATGTACCAGCATGCAAAATGACTAATATGGGTATACAAGATTTTCTTGCTCAACAAAGTGGGAGGAGAGACCAAACTGAGCACATCAGTAAGAATAACCTGACCGTTATAACATAAGGGCAGGTGCATTCTACTAGCTAGGCCCCTCCGAGCATGTACAAGGCTCTGGAAGTGGGTAACAGCACATGGCGAGCACATGGCTAACTAAAATGGCTGCCAAGTACAAAATGGCTTTCAGCTCATACTAACAGATCCCTGCAATTTTTAACACTGCCACACAATAGCGGGATGTGGTGAGAGGTGGGAACCAAGTATGTGCAAAGGAGGCAAGTGGCCCATTAATCAGAATGAACACAAGCCAAGTGAGGCGGTGATGTGCTGGACAGACCTCAGTATGCAGGACACAGACATGTCCATGTGGAAATATACTGCTGGTGTATGTGGTGTTGTAGACAGTGGACGCAACCATGTTACCTCAGGAAGTGGGGTAGACCTTGTACATGTGGCTATGTCATCCCCCATGTAAGCGTACGCTACGTGAGCTGGGCCAGCGTAGGAGTGGAAATTAATAGGCGGGGGCTCAGGGCGTGGTTTACTACCGGGATGGCGACCAAAGCAACCACTGCGTGTGTCTCTGGGTCTGCCATATCCTGACCATAGGCCTACACACACGTGGCCGACCACCTTCAATGGCCAATATCACAGTGTCGTCAGGCTTGTGGTTATGCACAGACAGTCATGACAATGGTGTTTCTTAGGAGTGCAAGTGATGCAACCGTGCAGCGCACACAAGTAAATAGGCTTGGGAGAGTGAGGAGTAGCTGTGAGGCAACGTAATAGACATGGATGCCGCTCATTTGCCACATGCAAGGCATGTCAAATATGAATCCCAAAGTCCCATACATCACACACCAATATACTAATAAGCCTGCCAACACAGAATGCAGAACCACAGATTGACACATCTCTCTCCTCTGTCACAGGTGATCAAGGATATGCAATCTGCCCATGGATGATGACACCTCTCCGATTCCCAAACATTCAGGCTCAGAGGCAGTACAATGAGGCCTACAAACGCACCAGGGGCATTGTGGAGCGCTCATTTGGCGTGCTGAAATCACTTTTCAGGTGCCTGGACATCACAGGTGGAAGACTCCTGTACAGCCCGCAAATAGTGTGCAAGATGAACATTGCATGTTGCGTCATGCACAACATATGTGTATGCACCAATGCCCAATGGATTCATGTGCCAGATGCACCAGACGATGATGATGAGGATGAGACAGGTGGACCACACCCCAGTGCAGCAGCAGCAGGAATAGCCCGGATGGACACTATCATTAACAATTTCTTCACATGAGCATGTCACATTGGGACTGTCCTTAGAAATCATGGGACAGGACAAAATGACCACAGGCACAGCATGTGTAAATAAATTAATTCCAAGGCACATTCCCTGTGTGCATGTCACTCCTCTGCATTAGCACACCACTCTGACAAGTGTAAGTGCAAAATTTAGTGCTGACAATTTCACTAAAGGCAGTGTCACCTCTGTTATCGGGATCCTGTTTTCCTGCGGACTGAACCGCATCATCCTCTTCTTCTTCTCCTTGCCCTTCCCTGACCCCGAGGTCCCAGGCTGGTCCTCCGTGGGGCTTGTAGGGTTCTGGTTGTCCTCTGTACTTTCTCCGGCTACCTCCATTGTGCTTCGCAATTGTTTTGGTTTTGTTTGTGGTTTTTTTTCTACTTTTATAGTGATTTTTCCCGCTTGACGTGTGTGAATTGCAGGTCTAGCGTAGATTATCGCTGATTGTTTTATCGCAGTTGAGCCCGTCACAAGTTTTTTCACATTGGGGTTTAGATTTTTATCGCCATCCCGGTGAGTTTATCGTGGACATTTGATGCATTATCGGGAAACTAGGACGTTAAAACAGTTATTTTTCCGCGATAGACGGCAATATGAAACATTGCATTAACCGATTTTGGCGATGATTATCACACGCTCTTGAGAATATCCCCCTTAGAGTGAAAGGGGTGGGCAATGGGTGTTGCAGTGGGCATTCTGCTGCAACACCCATTGATTTTGACGCTGCCCCATATTTACCAGGGAGGCGTAAATAGGAGACAGCGCCAAAATTAACATGGCGAAATGAGGAGGCTTTATTTCTTCTCGTTTTTGCTGGCTCGATGCGTGCTGCATTGTGCAGCACATATAGAAACAGCAAAACGCCATAAATTATTGTTTATGTGAAAGAAGGTGTCCCTTTCTGCACATAAACAATCATTTAAAAAATGATGATGTGCAACTTCTACGTGTGCTGCACAATGCAGCACACATAGGAAGTACAAATCGCCATTCTGGATTGTTTATGTGCAGGAATGGGACACCTTTCTGCACATAAACAATAATTCCCTCAACGCAGGCACCCTTGCATTATGGTGCAAGGTAGACCGGATTGGCGCTAGGCAGCTGATTGTAGCGCCAGCACAGGGAAAAACGCAGGAGTGAGCCTTATTATTGTAAAAACGGTATATCCCTGCGCTCCACCACTTGCTTTTAAATATGCCCCTATATTTCTTACTTAATTTAAACATGGCTAAAACATTACACTGGTTCAAATTTTGATCAACCCCCTGGTATCCTACTAAATGACTTATACATTATCGTATACAGGTGGAATGGATGCCTCAGATAAAGAGGATTTGCCTCATCTTAGCATCGTCTGAAGTAAAAAAAAAAAGCCCAGTCCTAGCCAGCACTGCTTGCAGAGACACGTTCCTGTATGAATCCTAACAGTGTTTTGAGAAATGACTGCACTGTACGATATAAAGCATATCCGCTTAGGTGTTGGATTGCTGACCCACTTCATATCTGTCTCATTTTGTACACCACGCAGGTTTATCTGAAAATAGAACTTGCTCCTTTCTGCTTAAGACTAAGGAACGAATCATAACAGTGGATGCTTTTGCATTTGCGTTGTTCTTACTAATGAGCTGGGATAACAAGGCTTGTGGTGACTGACGTTCTACCTGCACCATATGTGTACATACACGCACGTGCACATACGCACGCGTACACAGCACGCATCACTGTGCACTCGGAAAGCAATCTCTTCAGTCCTCCATTATAAAGGATTATAGGCTTTGAAATATATTATCTGAGTTGAATTTAAAACAGCATTAACAAAGCCAATAAGTGTGTATTTATTATAGCAAAAACCTCTGCAGATTAGCGATAAAGAGGTCTGTAAATCTGGTACAGTAAGTGCAGATGCTGTAATATTTTGTATGTGTGTGTGTGTGTCTTTGTGTGTTTGAATGTTTTGACGCACGCATGTACGTGGAGGCGCCTCTGACCGTTTATTAGAGTCGGTCTGTCTGTCACTATGTGAGGGAAAAGGAAGGGCTCTTTAACCAATTTCAAACAATTTATTTTCTTCAGTGCCTTTTCAAATAATTTCTATAATTTGGCAAGGCATGTCATAGAATATATATTGTTTAATATCAAATGCTTTAGTGTGTATATATATATGTCTATCTCGAGCTGTTCCTCTCTGCACCAGAGCAGCCCAACTCGACCCTACATGATCTGGCAACTTAATGTACTCTATAACTGGATGTTTGAATGTCATTTCCAAGCCACGGTGACTCACACATGCAAATGTCATCTTACTGAAAGTCAGTTGACTAATTCAACATTGCATGATTCACCATTATATTCAGGGGATATCATTTGCTTTTAATCAGCATCTGCCTCTGGTGATAAGAAAATGCACAGTAGAGGCAAAAATAGAAATGGGGAACACAAAAAAAAAGTGAATGTGACTTTTCAATCACATATTTCATCTCCCCTCCTTTGTAACCTTTAACTTATACCTAATTAATATTTTACAGCCTGGATTTGACCTAGCAAATTATGGGGTATATTTACAAGGGGATATTGCCACCAGAACGTCACTTTTAGCGACGTTCTGGTGGCGATATCCCCTTCTCCTTATTTATAAAGCGGCGTTAAGCCATTTAACGCGGCCTAAACCCGCCTTGTAAATAAGGCCCCTTTTCACGCTTCACCTAGCTTGAAAGGGGCATGCAATGGGTGTTGCAGTGGAACACCCACTGCAACACCCATTGCTTTTTGAAGCTGCCCCATATTTACAAGGCTGGGGTTGCATCAAAAACTAAGACCAGGTAATACATGGTCTTGGACTGGTGATACAAGGAGAAATGATTAATTTCTCCTCGTTTTTTGCTCTTTCCATGTGTGGTGCATCCTGCAGCACACATGGAAAGAGTAAATTGGTATTCAAGGTTGTTTATGTCAGGGAATGTGTCCTTTCCTGAACATAAACAATCGCCCCTGCCGTGCAAGCACCCTTGCAACTTGGCGCAAGGGTGCCTGTGCTGGCACTAGGCATCTTTATTAGCACCAGCACTCGAGAAAACGCAGGGGTGTGATGGCATTTTGCTCCATCAGGTGCATAATATTTCTGTAAATACGGTGCATCCCTGCATTTATTTTAAAAATGTCAGATCATGGCGTTAACTATTTTGGCGTAATTCCATGCTTCAACATTTTGTTATAAATATCCCCCTGTACTTAAAGCCTATCGTGCAGACTATTGCAGGTGGCTTGGTAAAAAGAAAAGAGAGAAGAGAAGAAAATGGAAAGAAAAGAAGACAAGAGAAAAGAAAAGATGCACCTGGAGATTTATTTAGGGACAGTTGAAAGGCCTAATTTTCAATTTATTTCACTCAGAAATATTCACATTAATTGCTTATATATGCTATTGCAGCCACAAAGGGCAAATGTGAATTCATAGAATCAGACTCTGAAAATATTTACGCCCATAACTAACAGGAATGGATAGATTCTTGAGAAAAGAAGAAATCTGCACTGAGTGCTTTTTTCACTTGTTTGGATGCTGACTTTTCAGTTCTCAGTTCTCTCATACGCAGATGGCACTCAGCTGTGTCGGTCTCCTCCAACTCCAAAATAATTGCCAAGCAGTTTAATATTGTTGGAAATGGCTGTTTTTTGGAGGGTTATCCCCAAACATTTTGCTTCTTCCTCCTATTTTTCCTGACCTGTTTTTGTTAGCTTTAGGACTCGGGCACTTTACCACTGCTGATCAGTGCTAAAGTGCATATGCTCTCTGTGTATATGGTTATTATTATTGGCTATCCATGAGTGGCATATTTGATTTACTGTTAAGTTCATATTAAAGTGCACTGAGTGTGCCAGGGCCTGTAAATCAATTGCTACTAGTGGGCCTGCAGCCCTGATTGTGCCACCCACCAGTAGCCCTGTAAAGGTATCTCAGACCTGCCACTGCAGTGCCTGCACGCAGTTTTAAACTGCTTCGTTGAGCAGGCAAATGCACCCACTTGCCAAGCCCTAACCTTCCCTTTTCTTACATGCAAGGCACCCCTCAGGCAGGCCCAAGGTACTTCCATGAACAGGGTGCAGTGTATGTAAAAGGTACATGTACTGGTGAACATTGTCATACATTCACCCCAGTACAGAGATCTGGGCCTAAATCCATCGTTTTTTTGCTTGATTCCGGTCCAGGAAAGACATGGCTTGGCAGTTCGGGCTGAACTGTTCCCATGAGGCACAGGGTCAAGGCTGATTTGCATATGCCCATGTCTGACCTGGGGTGGTGTGGAGTGCAAAAAAACGATGGATTTAGGCCCAGATCTCTGTACTGGGGTGAATGTATGACAATGTTCTGCATTCTGTCCATCACCTGTTGTTTTTGCCTTTGTCGCCCCGAGTGGGATGGGTATGCTCAGACGTGAGTCCCATGCTCTCCACACCACTGGAGTCAAGCTATCCAGGCTGATGACGGCCGATAGCCAAAAACCGGTCCTTGGATGCTTGATTCCGGTCCAGGAAAGACATGGCTTGGCAGTTCGGGCTGGACTGTTCCCATGAGGCACAGGGTCAAGGCTGATTTGCATATGGCCATGTCTGACCTGGGGTGGTGTGGAGTGCAAAAAAACGATGGATTTAGGCCCAGATCTCTGTACTTGGGTGAATGTATGACAATGTTCTGCATTCGGTCCATCACCTGTTGTTTTTGCCTTTGTCGACCCGAGTGGGATGGGTATGCTCAGACGTGAGTCCCATGCTCTCCACACCACTGGAGTCAAGCTATCCAGGCTGATGACGGCTGATAGCCTGAAACCGGTCCTTGGATGCTTGATTCCGGTCCCGGAAAGACATGGCTTGGCAGTTTGAGCTGGACTGTTCCCATGAGGCACAGGGTCAAGGCTGATTTGCATATGGCCATGTCTGACCTGGGGTGGTGTGGAGTGCAAAAAACCGATGGATTTAGGCCCAGATCTCTGTACTGGGGTGAATGTATGACAATGTTCTGCATTCTGTCCATCACCTGTTGTTTTTGCCTTTGTCGCCCCGAGTGGGATAGGTATGCTCAGACGTGAGTTCCATGCTCTCCACACCACTGGAGTCAAGCTATCCAGGCTGATGACGGCTGATAGCCAGATACCGGTCCTTGGATGCTTGATTCCGGTCCAGGAAAGACATGGCTTGGAAGTTCGGGCTGGACTGTTCCCATGAGGCACAGGGTCAAGGTTGATTTACATATGGCCATGTCTGCCCTGGGGTGGTGTGGAGTGCAAAAAAACGATGGATTTAGGCCCAGATCTCTGTACTGGGGTGAATGTATGACAATGTTCTGCCTTCTGTCCATCACCTGTTATTTTTGCCTTTGTCGCCCCGAGTGGGATGGGTATGCTCAGACGTTAGTCATATGCTCTCCACACCACTGGAGTCAAGCTATCCAGGCTGATGACGGCTGATAGCCAGAAACCGGTCCTTGGATGCTTGATTCCGGTCCAGGAAAGACATGGCTTGGCAGTTCGGGCTGGACTGTTCCCATGAGGCACAGGGTCAAGGCTGATTTGCATATGCCCATGTCTGACCTGGGGTGGTGTGGAGTGCAAAAAAACGACGGATTTAGGCCCAGATCTCTGTACTGGGGTGAATGTATGACAATGTTCTGCATTCTGTCCATCACCTGTTGTTTTTGCCTTTGTCGCCCCGAGTGGGATGGGTATGCTCAGACGTGAGTCCCATGCTCTCCACACCACTGGAGTCAAGCTATCCAGGCTGATGACTGCTGATAGCCAGAAAACGGTCCTTGGATGCTTGATTCCGGTCCAGGAAAGACATGGCTTGGCAGTTCGGGCTGGACTGTTCCCATGAGGCACAGGGTCAAGGCTGATTTGCATATGGCCATGTCTGACCTGGGGTGGTGTGGAGTGCAAAAAAAACGATGGATTTAGGCCCAGATCTCTTTACTGGGGTGAATGTATGACAATGTTCTGCATTCTGTCCATCACCTGTTGTTTTTGCCTTTGTCGCCCCGAGTGGGATGGGTATGCTCAGACGTGAGTCCCATGCTCTCCACACCACTGGAGTCAAGCTATCCAGGCTGATGACGGCTGATAGCCAGAAACCGGTCCTTGGATGCTTGATTCCGGTCCAGGAAAGACATGGCTTGGCAGTTCGGGCTGGACTGTTCCCATGAGGCACAGGGTCAAGGCTGATTTGCATATGGCTATGTCTGACCAGGGGTGGTGTGGAGTGCAAAAAAACGATGGATTTAGGCCCAGATCTCTGTACTGGGGTGAATGTATGACAATGTTCTGCATTCTGTCCATCACCTGTTGTTTTTGCCTTTGACGCCCCGAGTGGGATAGGTATGCTCAGACGTGAGTCCCATGCTCTCCACACCACTGGAGTCAAGCTATCCAGGCTGATGACGGCTGATAGCCAGAAACCGGTCCTTGGATGCTTGATTCCGGTCCAGGAAAGACATGGCTTGGCAGTTCGGGCTGGCCTGTTCCCATGAGGCACAGGGTCAAGGCTGATTTGCATATGGCCATGTCTGACCTGGGGTGGTGTGGAGTGCAAAAAAAACGATGGATTTAGGCCCAGATCTCTTTACTGGGGTGAATGTATGACAATGTTCTGCATTCTGTCCATCACCTGTTGTTTTTGCCTTTGTCGCCCCGAGTGGGATGGGTATGCTCAGACGTGAGTCCCATGCTCTCCACACCACTGGAGTCAAGCTATCCAGGCTGATGGCGGCTGATAGCCAGAAACCGGTCCTTGGATGCTTGATTCCGGTCCAGGAAAGACATGGTGGCTAGGGAAGACAGTGGCAGTGTCTCCCCGACCCGCTTGACGCCAGTTAGCGTGATACGGATAATTATAATCTGGACCAAGCATCTCACGCTGGTAATTGAAAGCTGATTTTAAAATTGCACGTTCTGAAATGTTTTAAAAGCAAATTTGTAGCGCCGTTTTTATTGGGTGTCACAAAGACAAATAAATAGTACCTGCTCACATTAAGGGAAGTCTGCTCGATGTTGTAGCCTGCCCGTCCCGGTCCGACTCGGCAAATAGCGCCGTAGAGCGGAGGGTGGACAGGTAAAAGCAAGACAATCACATCACTCCACTTTCGCTTCACGCTGCGGGTAGCGGTCTAGCTGTTTACAAGGAGGGGTTACTTAGGCAGCGAGGAGCTGCCGGCTGATGCGGCAAGGGAAGACAGTGGCCGTGTCTCCCCGACCCGCTTGACGCCAGTTAGCGTGATACGGATAATTATAATCTGGACCAAGCATCTCACGCTGGTAATTGAAAGCTGATTTTAAAATTGCACGTTCTGAAATGTTTTAAAAGCAAATTTGTAGCGCCGTTTTTATTGGGTGTCACAAAGACAAATAAATAGTACCTGCTCACATTAAAGGAAGTCTGCTCGATGTTGTAGCCTGCCCGCCCCGGTCCGACTCGGCAAATAGCGCCGTAGAGCGGAGGGCGGACAGGTAAGAGCGAGACAATCACATCACTCCACTTCCGCTTCACGCTGCGGGTAGCGGTCTAGCTGTTTACAAGGAGGGGTTACTTAGCCCTCTTGTCGCTCTGGGCGCGTAGCGGTCGCGTGCAGGGGAGCGCCTGAGGACGCGCCTGAGACAAGCCAGAGAGAAGCCCGTCTGCGCCCGTCCGCGACTGGACGGGGCTAGGGGCCATGGCATTACCATCGTCTGGAGCAAGTGACCCAACGAAGGCTAGGGTGAGCTATTCCTCTCAGGCTCTGATGTGTTTAAGAACTAACCCACAGATAGCCTGCGGGTCAAAAGAACATCCCCCTCCCGAAGGGCCATTTTCGTGCAGGCAATGCCATTTTCAGGCTGTATGTGATTTAAGCCCTAGGACTACTGACCAAATTCAATATAATAATACACATACAGCCATTGAAACCACTCAGGGCGGGAAGAACTTCATATGTAATATAAGGTCTCTACCCAAACATTACATCGAGGTTTGGGACCTTATTTCTACATATGAACCTGACCTGTGCTTTCTCACGGAGACATGGCTCAAACCCCACTCTATCCCGGTCATTACTCTTGGGATCCCGGAAGGGTATAAAATCATTAGATTGGATCGACCGAAGGAAGCAGGATGGGGCATAGCGATTGTGCATAAAAGCAGCATTTCTGTTTCTATTTTAGATCAATGTTGCAATTCTGCTTTTGAAATGATGGTTTTTAAAATTGGTACCTCTGCCAAATATAGCAGGAAGAGAGCGCTAGTGTATCGCCCTCCTGGCCCTATAAAAAAAGTTTCCAGTCTGTTGGTGGAAGCACTCGCTCCATATGTTGATGCAGATAAAGACTTCATACTGCTTGGAGATTTTAATATCCATAGCGAGGTAAAAGATAACACGGAGGTTCAATCCTTCCTGAATGATGTCTCTATGTTGGGACTGAAACAGTGTAATAATGGGCCCACCCACTTAGCGGGGCATACCTTAGACTTGATTCTTTCCAATTTTCCTGATATTAAGTGCTACGCGCCTAAACAGGTTAACTGGACAGATCGTTTTATTTTAGAGTTCTCAATGCCTAAAATTGATATATCTTCTAACCGTCCTTTGCAGATTCCGGTACGGCGAAGGCAATGGCATAAAATATCTTATGAAACCTTTAAGAAGGTTTATGTTGCCCCGAAAATCCAACCTACTGAAGACATTGATTCTGCCCTACGTAAATATGAATCTGCCATTCACACTGCAGTAGAGCAGATTGCCCCACTTAAAATATTTAAAAGCCGTCCTGCAAAAAAACAGGAAGTCTGGTTTTCCGAAGAGCTGCGATGCCTTAAGCGTACCGCCAGGAAATATGAGAAAGTCTGGAGAAAGTCGCACCTAGAGGTGGATAAAACTAACTACCAGATGGCAATAAGCACCTACCATAAAGCCATCCGAGTTGCACGTAAGAGCTATGTTACCTCACAATTGGAGTCGGCAGGTAAAGATCCTAAAGTGCTATATCAAATTGTAAACACCTTTCTAAAACCGGTGGCGTGTGAAAGTGCGGACATGGCGTCCCAACAACTATGTGACAACATCTCAAGTTTTTTCACTGATAAAATTGACGTTATCTATGAAAAAATTGAGGCATCTATTCCACCTATAAATAATCATAGTATTCACACGCCGGTGCATATCACTCTGTTAGAGGTAGAGATGTTGATCGATAACATCAAAAGTGGGAGCCCTTCAGATCTATTACCAGCGAGATCAATGGGAGTGGTGGGGAGAGTGCTTGGTCTGGAAATTCAGAGCCTGGTGAACCTTTCACTAAAAACGGGACGTGTCCCACGGGAGTGGAAAAAGGCTCTAGTTAGGCCTATTTGGAAGAACATCGCCGTCCCATGGACTAACTTGTCCAATCTTAGACCCATCTCCCTGCTGCCTTTTCTGGGTAAAATCATTGAAAAGCATGCTAATAAGCATTTGTCCAACTTCCTAGAACAATCGGGAAGCCTTGATCCCTCACAGTCTGGTTTCAGGCCGAAATATAGTACCAAAACGGCCCTGCTGTCGATAACTGATGATCTCCGTATGTACCAGGACAGGGGTATTTCCGTTGTCCTGGTGCTACTGGATTTATCGGCAGTGTTCGATACTATTTCTCATAAGATCTTGATCGAATGACTGACTGTGAATGGACTGGGTGGCAAGGCGCTGGACTGGATAAAGAGCTTTCTCTCAGACCGTACCCAATGTGTCACCATGGGTGAATTTCGGTCGGATGAGGTTAAGATTACCAAGGGGGTGCCACAGGGCTCATGTTTGAGCCCAACTCTTTTTAACACCTATGTGGCACCCCTGGCAGATATAACGAGAGCTTTTGGTTTCTGTCCAGTGTCTTATGCTGACGATACCCAGCTGCTTTTCCCATTTAAATCGCTGACTCCGGAGGTTATACAATCTTTCTCCGAGGGGATGAAAGCAGTATCCCAGTGGATGTCTTCCAACTTTCTTCAGTGTAACGTTGGTAAGACTGAGGTGATGCTTTTCGGTGAGGCAAAGATATTATGGTCCCCTGATTGGTGGTCATTAGATCTGGGGCCAGTTCCCGAACCAAAACAAGTATTCAAGAACATTGGGGTTCGTCTGGAGCCGGAGTTGACAATGAAACAACATGGAAACTATATGGTGGGGTCCTGTTTCCATGTGATAGGGCTCCTCCGTAAGATATTCCCGCTCCTTCCGGACTCCATTAGAAGGACTTTGGTTCAGGCTCTAGTGATCAGCCGACTTGATTACTGTAATGGTCTCCTGGTGTCTGCAAATGAAGAGGTGATGGACCGACTACAGGTGATACAAAACACCGCAGCCAGGCTGGTCCTCAATGCTCCCCCTAGATCTTCTTCTAAACCTATGTTGGAAAAACTTCATTGGTTATCGGTCCGCCAACGAGTGAAATTCAAGACATGCTGTATAGTACATAAAGGACTACATGATTTAGAACCTGTCTATTTGGCAAATAAATGTGTTCCATATGTTCCCACACGCACCCTTAGGTCAAGTGATCAGTTGCTGCTCAGGGTACCCAAGATTAGTAGGACCAGACTGGGTGGCAAGGCTTTGTCAGTGGTGGGTCCTATTTTGTGGAACAGTCTTCCTCTCCAACTAAGACAGTGTTCTGATCATTTTGCTTTCAGAAAGCAACTGAAAACTTTTATGTTTCAGGTGTAATTAGTTAAGTTACGAGGTAGTCAAATATCAGCTGTTTTGTGAGATTTGGTCTTGTACTGTTATTATTGTCTTGGCTCTTGCTTCTGTTGTTTCTGAGCGCGGAGATACTCCTTTGGGAGTTTATTCAAGCGCTTTACAAACCCGCAAATAAATAAATAAATAAATGGCTTGGCAGTTCGGGCTGGACTGTTCCCATGAGGCACAGGGTCAAGGCTGATTTGCATATGGCCATGTCTGACCTGGGGTGGTGTGGAGTGCAGAAAAACGATGGATTTAGGCCCAGATCTCTGTACTGGGGTGAATGTATGACAATGTTCTGCATTCTGTCCATCACCTGTTGTTTTTGCCTTTGTCACCCCAAGTGGGATGGGTATGCTCAGACGTGAGTCCCATGCTCTCCACACCACTGGAGTCAAGCTATCCAGGCTGATGACGGCTGATAGCCAGAAACCAGTCCTTGGATGCTTGATTCCGGTCCAGGAAAGACATGGCTTGGCAGTTCAGGCTGGACTGTTCCCATGAGGCACAGGGTCAAGGCGGATTTTCATATGGCCATGTCTGACCTGGGGTGGTGTGGAGTGCAAAAAAACGATGGATTTAGACCCAGATCTCTGTACTGGGGTGAATGTATGGCAATGTTCTGCATTCTGTCCATCACCTGTTGTTTTTGCCACTTTCAGAAAGTAGGCATTTTCTTTTTTAACCATTCTTTGTGCTTCAGCTATTTTGCGTATTGACTGTCTGGTCTTGGAGTGACAGGGATTGGGGATATGCATTCACTGTAGACAGCCACAAAGGGGGGTTGAGGTGTGTTCTGCATTTCTTGGGTGACTCATAGCTAAGCAGAATATACCATGGCTGCATTTAGAGTGGTGGGAGGAGTTTCACTTGCACTTAACTAGGGAGTCTCTACTCTGCAAAATGCTGTCTTCACCTCCTGTAGTGGAGCTGTACCAGAGAGGACAGAACTGGTTTGGACTGGGCTCAGAGACCTTTGCCACAAAGAGAACAAAGACAAAATGGGGTATCAGTATTTGACCTTAAACCCCAGAGAATTAGATTACTTCTTGACTCAAGAGGAACCTTCGGTTGGTGCTGTACTTTGAATTTATGCCTATCAGGATGGTGTAATAGCCTTAGATAGAGCTATTTGTTTCTACAAGTCCTATTATTGCCAGTAACTGTTATTAAGTGCAATTTTATATATTTATGTTGGACTTTTGTCATTTTGGTCTTGTTTGATTTAGATAAAGATACTTCACTTTTCTAAACAGGTGTAGTGCCCGTTTGTGGTGGTTTCACTGTGCTACTGTGCGTTTTGAGTACAAATAGTTTACCATTTGCCTTTTGGAAAAAACAGTCTGCTTGTGCCAAGCTACCAAGGGGGTAGAGCGGCTGAATGTCCCCAAATTCATTTCCATTTTACAGAGCATCCTTGATTTGCACTGCCTACCCATTAGGGAGTGGATTAATTCAAGGCTCTGTGCTGGGCCCTTAAGGCGCTTCACAAGGTTTGCCCTCTCTCCCTCCAAAATACTTTCAAGTGGTATACACCTCCCCACACTCTTCGATCTTCTACTGCCAATAAGGTAGTGGTCCTTAGGACGAAGATGGCCCATTGGGGAGTGTTGCAAAGTCATCCTGTGTTCTAGGCATCCCCATTTTTTGCTGACTGGTAGACTCATACTGGTGGTAACCGACTCTGACTGTCGCTGGGCTCTGCCTAACTAGGCCCAGAGCCAGTGCTATGGTGAAATCACATTTAGAGTACAGTGAAAACACCTACATACACTAGGGTACACTATGGGTTATTGTACCCCTGTGATTGGCATGACCACAACTATAAGGCTCTAGTTCATAATAGGGCAGGATGATCAAAACTACCTTTAATTCCCTACTATATAATAGGACATGGCAGTTTACAGGCCAGCAGCCCTTTCAGCACTTGCATCTGAGCACTGCTGAGGCCTAAGGTCAGTTTAAAAGCAGCCAGTGTTGCAGGACTGCTTTTAACCTGTAAATTGTGCCCAAACTCGACTTTGGTGTTGGGGCACTTAAAAATTATTAAACTACAATATTTCTGCATTTTAGGTACCCCCAGGGTCTCTCCTGGTGTCCCAGTGGTGGAGGTCAGGTACTTTTAAGGAGGACCCTTATAAAATGGGGTTTATATGCCCTGGGGATAGTGAAATGGCACAATTCACTTCCCTCATTTCAGTTAAGTGCTTCCCAAAATCGACTTTTGTGCTAGGAGCACTGTGGAGTGAGGATCTGCAATATTTTTACATATTTAGAACCCCTAAAGTGTCCCTATGTGTTACAGGGGTGGGGAGCCCTGTAGATATAATCAAGCTCCTTATACAAGATTTTATATAAGCCCTGGTGTTGGAGATAATTGCCCAGTTAATTTTCCCAATTGCCGATCCCCAGCCAAATAGGTTAAAATGGCAAGAAGTTATTAATTACTAATTCCCGCCAGGAAACACAGATTAAAGGACCTGCTTGAATGGTATTGATAAATCAAATAATATGCTATTGTTGAATTTATCCCAAAATGTACAGACAAGAAGTTATAAGACTTTATTGTCTGTAAGCAATATACAGCCTTCCAGTGATCCGTCCTAATTGGTCAGAGTTAAGTGGATTAGACAGGCTGCTTTGATGAGATGATAAGTAGCCCCTGGGCTGAAAGAGTCATCTGGAAAGAGAGGGTTCTGCTCTATAGGAATGCCAGAGCAAGGGGGAGGGACTGTAAACCATGATCTTCAAAAGAAGGAGGGGACAGGGAGAAGAAATCACTTTCATTTACATCCCTACACTCTGAACCCACCCAGGTGGCAGGTTTAAGGAATGCGAAGATGCCAGGGGGTGAGAGTCTATGGAGATGAGCCATTCTAGAGGTTGGTTTAGCCAGCTCTTGACTCTCTGAGACTTCAGCAATATTGAACTTTGGAAAAATAGGGCTTTCTGGGAGACCATTGGGCCACACTTTGGAGGAAGTGATCATACTATGGGGTGTTGCCCTGCACCTCATTGAACAGGTGTGCCCACTTGTGTGACCACAGAGAACACTGAATAAGTATCTGAGAGGGGCAACGCCTCTAAGTTCTGCTGCTTGAAACTACAGAAGAAGAAGGGTCCATGCTGGAAGTTTGATTTGCACCAACCAGGCCCTGCACTCTGACTGACTACACCTGCTGCGCAATCTGGAACTACAGCCCTGTGGATCAAACCTGCTTTCATAGGACTTAATAGTGGACTCCCTGCAAGCTATAGGTTAACAGAGCTTACCTGGATCATCACCACCAGGAATCTCCACGCTGGAGTACTACCAGTGGATTTGTAAGGGCTTTGTCAAAATGGATTGTGGGAATTGAAGCCCCAAACTTTCAAGAACTATCTTGGAGCTTCCATACCCTAGCAGTAAGTTTTGGACACTTTGGGGCCCACAAAGGAACTTCAGGAAGAAGTTCCAGAAGCTTGGAGAATTTTGGAGCAACTTTGAAAAAAGCTCTATAAATGGAACAACTCGACCTGGCCAGACAAGGTGGTGACCCTCAACTGCGAGACGGCCTGCCCTCCAGGTTTGTCATGCTGAAAAGCTCTTGAGGTCTGAATTCAAGAGTTTGAACGGATTATTGGTCAAACCCCAAGCCGGCAAACCCTCACTGAATCCGGCCTGGTGAAGAGCATCGGGGAACGCAGGCGCAGATTTTTTCAAATTCTAGCGTAGCCGGAACTATAGCTATAAATTGGGGAACTTGTCAGGGCTGTCGCTTATCGCCGGTGCTTTTTACTTTTTATCATAGAACCAAAGGCAGCCAGAATAAGGGCAAATCAGGGAATTGAAGCACCAGAAAAAGACTTGTTCAAACTTAAACTGTTTGTGAATGGCATGGTGAATTTTAGGCCCAAAGAACAAAACATAAGAATGGTCTTGGCCGAGTTCGAGCAGTTTCAATCTATTGGGTGGTACAAAATTAATCATAACAAAACAGAAATTCTGATGTTCAACACTTTAGGTAATACTCTTCTGGGTAGCTTTCAGTGCCCTGCAGTTTCTAGTAATCCAATTCGATATCTCGGGGTCTACGTAACGAATTCTTACATTGAGCTCTATAAGCTGAATTATGAGGCTATGTTAAGAAAAATCTGAGACCTATTGATCGGATGATCTCTTCTCCCTCTTATACTTATTGGCCGGGCCACCCTTATTTAAATGTCAATCGTATCTCTATTAATTTTCTTATTTATAAATGTCCTGATAAAAATCATTGCAACATTTTTCAAAGAATTGGATGTTCTTTTCCAACAGTTTTTTGGGAGTAAAAAGGTCTCCAGGGTAAAATATCCAATACTACAATTGGCAATAAATCAGGGGGAGCTGGCATTCCCCCAGATTCGCACATACTATGAAGCCTCTCTCTAAGATATTTGGAGGCTCATTTATGAGGCCTTGCGTCAGTTTTGTGCTTCCGATGGGTCACTTTTTGTGACGCTTCGGCGGCGTAAAACATGCCTCCTGTTGCGCACTATTTACAAAGTGACGCATCTAAGCAGATGTATCACTTTGTAAACCCCTGCGCTACTTTACACCTGTGTCAGGTATGATGTATGCAGGGGGGGTGTTCCCCCGCAAAATGCCTCTTAGAAGTGACGCAGTGAAATCTATGAGATTTCACTACGTCACTTCTAGGATGCCGTTGCGTCAAAATCTTACACCTGCCACACAGCAGGCGTAAGACTGACGCAGGCCCTTTCACGTGGGGCTTGCCCCATGTGAAAGGACACATTGCTGGAGTTGCGTCACTTTTGTGACACACTCCAGCAATGCGTCACTTTTGCGCCAAACAGATATGTCAGAAATACTGACATATCTGTAACTCCTTGCGGCATGATGCGTCATACAGTAAATATGAGGCATCAGGTATGTCGCAAGGAGGGCACACTGAGAAGTGACGCATCGCTGCTTCCACGCAGCAACGTCTCACTTCTCATAAATGAGGCCCCTGGTTTGTATAATTGATTTTAAGGGTACTTAGATCATTTTTGGGGGATAAAATGGTAAAGGAAGTAGGATCACAGCTCCCATTTATCATGGGGGAGAGGTAAGGATTTCCTACCAGTGGCCTCATTTTAAACCTGACCTTACATACAGTGATAATACCCAGTAGTGACAACACCATTACCATGAGGCATAGCCTCTGTATTAAGAGGTATGCTGGAAGATGAGGAACAATGTTCTCTAATAGGTTTTTTGCCAGTATATTCCACTTCCATTCTGTGTATTTCAGTCATTCGTACTGTTAACCATTCCAGCTAATTACAGTGAAGTGTCACTATAATTTCCATGAAAGTTTAAATACATCAGCACAGTTAAAATTATCTATAGCCTAAATACTCAGGACCATATTTATCAATGAGTTGCGTCACCCTTGCAAGAGCGACACAATTTATAAGTTAGAATTATCAATCCACATATCTTGATTTCTCCTCATTTTTTCCTTTTCTATGTATGATGCATTCTGCAGCACACATAGAAAGAGGAAATGCCTCAGGGGATTACTTTTGTGCAGGGCAGTGCCTTCCTGCACAAAAACAATCCTGCTTACAATTTACAACACAGGCACCCTTGCACCATGGTTCAAGGGTGCCTGCATTGGTGCTAGGCAGCACATTGTGCGGCAGCGCTGGGAAATGACAGGAATGCACTCCATTGTGTTAAATATGGCGCATTCCTGTCCTTTCCCTGTCACACAGTGCAGTGCAGCAAAGTGGCTTACTGCACTGTGTGACATTTTGATAAATATGCCCCTGGACTTTCGTTACAACTCTACTGAACTACCAGCAAGTCCTAAATGAGTACCCAGGAAACATTTATCTGGTGGAAAAATAAATTTGCTAATACAGATTTCTGGAACTGTTACTCCTGTGGGTAATATGTAGACATTCTGCACAATTAGGTGTAGAGGAATAGGAATAGGCAAAGAAATTCGTGACTGTTTAAGTTTCTGTGAGTACTTTGGGAAATCTTTCTGAGTTCCAAAAAGTAGGAAATATGCTACAATTGTAAGACAAAACCAAAACTTACAATGAGTTGATTACAGTATTTTTAACATATTCATATTCAAGCTTTAAGTTGTTTAGTTTCCTTCATCCTAGATCCAAGTCACAAATATTTTGCTGGGAGTTGGTGTGACTTACTCTAACACCTGCATTCCAGGAGTTCTAAGCCAGGAGTGCTCCAAAACTTGATCACAGCCAATTAATTTTATATCAGGCCCAAATTGTAACATTCTCCCATCATTTTCTCACTAGTATAAGTGGGCAATGCTGTAAATGAAACCCTAGAGCAACACTAGTTATGCAGCTCAAACTAAATAAATTCTGTTTTTCTTTAACCGTCCAATACATTGCACTACATAGCACTTGTTTTCAATTCTACAATTAAGTGTGGACATTTATTTGAGCCATGTTAGACTTGCCACCATTGGCATGAGTCTCCCTTCCACTTCTTGCTGTTGCCTCATCTGTTTTAGTTGGTCTAGATGCTTTGGGCACGTTGCCACTGCTGATCAGTGCCAATGTGCAAGTGCTCCCTATTGTAAAATGATGTAATGGATTAGTGATTCCATGATTGGTTATTTGATTTACTTGTCAGACCCTAGTACAGTGCCCCATGTGTGCCCAGGGCCTGCAAATCAAAAGCTGCTGGTGGGCTTGCAGCACTGATTGAGCCACCCACAGAAGCAGCTTGTAAAATGTGTCTCAGGCCTGCCATTCCAGAGCCTGTGTGCAGTCTGGGACTGCCATGTCGACTCGGCAAGTGCCCCACTTGGGAGTCCCTAAACCTTCCCTTTTCTACATGTTACTCACCCCTAAGGTAGGCCCAAGGTACCCCCATGGACAGGGTGCATTGTATGTAAAAGGTAGGACATGCCCTGATGTGTGTGGCATGTCCTGATAGTGAATTACAGCCATTTTCGTTTTTCACTATTGCAAGGCTATCTGTTCCCAAGGCTAGCAGTTTGATTATAACATCTTATAATCCTAACTGACTCAGGGAACTAGGTAGAAATTCGACTTTAGTATGCCTGAACTCAGAATGTTAAAATACATCTTTTAGTGAGGGTGATTTTTACATTCTATGTTTGAAAATACCACTTTTAGAAAGTAGGTAGTTTCTTGCCTAACCATCCAGCATGCCTCTTCTAGGTTTGTGTATTCCATGTCTGGTTTGTGAGTGACAGGGCTTGGGTGGCTTAAGGAGTCTGGGTAAGTCAGCATTAGGCTGAATAGACCTATCTGCATTTGGAGTGGTGGGAGAAGTAGCACCTGGGCCTAAATAGGGCTGTGCCTGCCTTCCACACCGCTGGCTCCACCTCCTGTGGTGTGTCTGATGACCCTGGCCCACACTGACAATGGAAGAAGTGGTGCACTGGCAGAGTGAACCCAGAACTGGTTTGGACTGGGTCCAGGACCCCTCAAACATAGAGAACACAGACTTTTGGGGTATACATATGAGAGCTGAAACCCCTGAATTTCAGATTACTTCTGGGAAATCAAGAGGAGCGTTTGCCAAGGAGAAGAAACCGGAGAAGCTGAAGGAGGATTACTGCCCCAGTGCTGTTTGCTGTCTGGGGTTGGCCTGCAGTGGTTACTTGTTGCCAAGGAAAGGAGAAAAGGACGTTGCTGTTTGCTTTGTCATCTTGAGGAAGATCTCCAAGGGCTTGAACTGAGCTTGCCTCCTATCTGAAGTCTCAGGGACACAAAGACTTCACCACCAGCTCCCCTGAACTCCCTTGCTGGGAATACTACCTGCAGTGAGGTGCCTGCTGTTGTTTGGGCCCTCTGAGAGACTGGTGTCGCTGGGAGCTGGAAGCGCAACACAATGAGGAGAAACGTGTCGCGGCAGCAGCAGTTGCCATAGCCTCACCGAAGAGGCTTGCCGCCGCCACAGCTGTTCGCCGACGCATCGCCGACGTAGCGTGTTGCATCCTCGGAGAAGCATGCCGCCATAGAGGTCGCCATCGCATCACAGGAGAAGCGTGTCGCAAGGCCTGTCGCGGCTCCAAAGATCATCGATTTCGCTGCAAGGCAATCCTGCATGCTCGCATCGCATCCACATTGCCGCATTGCATCAAAGACACCATTTTGTCACATCGCACCGGATCGTCTCATTGCATCGAGGCGCCATCTTGTCACATCACACTGGATCACAGTAAGAAACGGACGCATCACCTCCTCTCCGGTAAGGAACCGACGCATCACCTCCCCTGCGCTGCAGTAAGGAACCGAAGCATCACCTCCCCCGAAGCAAGGAACCGATGCATCACCTTCCCTGTGACCCTTTTGTTTGTTTTGATTGACTCATCCAAGGTACTTTGAGAGTAAAGTGTCACATTTACCATCTATATTGAACTAAGCTAGTTTTACAATTTTAAAGTAATATTTTTATTACAGTATTGTGGATTTTTTTTGCTTGGTCTTGCGTTAAGTCTAGTAAAGATTACTTATTTTTCTAAACTGGTCTGGTGTCCATTTGTAGTGTTTTCACTGTATTACTGTATATGTTCACAAATGCTTTACACACTGCCTCTGAGATAAGCCTGTCTGCTCAAGCCAAGCTACCAAGGGGGTGAGCAGGGGTTTTTCAGGAGTGTATCCCCTTTCCCTGACTAGAAGCAAGAGTCCCTATTTGTACAAAGGTGTATACCATTGCCAACTAGAGACCCGCATTTCTAACAAGCCAGATTCACAAAAATAGCATTTGATCAGCAGCGGTTCCTTCATTAGGGTGGAGGAGCATCGCCCACCCAGCTGGCAGTGCAGCAAACATGAAAAATAATACGGTAATAAAATGATTTTACTTCCATTTTATTTATCAGTGCAGCCAGCCCAAGCCAATTGTCAGGACAGGGTCATTGTGCTGATTGGTAGCAGGGCAGGAGGAGGTCTGCTCCAGTTTAAGTGCGCATGTCACTTTGGCCGGTTGTATTGGCATGGCCAGCCTGACATGTGCACTTTAAACCTGTCCGACGCAAGCTGTCCTAGACAGCTGAGGTGGAGAGCAGGCAAAGGCCTCCAGTACCTGTCGGACTGCTGGGCCAGCCTGCTCCAGAAAAAACCTGTTGCTTCTCTAATGCTGGTTAACAGTGTAAGAGCAGTGTCTGGATTGGTAAGGGGAGTTGGCTCAGAGACCACTCGCTGCCTTAAAGCCAGTGAGTAAGGGATTGGAGAAGACTAGGTAAGTACGTTATTTCTTTTTTATTTAAAATTGTTTTTGTTGCCTACTGTCAGGCAGTGTGAGAAACATGCACTACCATGAGTCTCAACTTCAAAGCTCTCAATTGTGGCTGTTATAAACAACATTTATAATGGGCCACAATTGGCACCTTTGGAGTTTCTAACACTGCCTGAAAGTGGGTTGAAATATTCGCCAGATCACCTCACCACTTTCAAATACAAGCAGCCGCCACTCCATTTAAAAAGCTGGAAATTTACCAAAAAATCCTTGTTTCAAGGAATTCTCAAAGTATTTCAAGGGTATACCCGAGGAGCTGACATTGTCAGCTTTCAAAGGGTGCTCACATACATATGCATTTAATCCCAATAAAAATGTACAGGGTTACAATTCTATGTGTGGAAATTTGGAGTTATATTGCATTTGAACTTTGTGACTTTTTTTGCTGTTTCTAAATAAGGATATATTTTGCCCATGGAGAAAAGCCTTCCCCTACACCTACATAAATATTGGTGATGTTCCTCCCACATCCTTACCCCGAAAGCAGATTTACTCCAGCCATTGACAGAAGTAAATCTACAACTTTTTGGAGATGGTAAACTGTCTGTTGAAAGTTCGAGAATAACCTGGCCTAGATTCTAGCAGCCGTCAGGCAATGCAGCGCAGCACCAAAAGAGGCTGTCCTGCGTTGCGTGACAGACAGAGAGCAGGAGAACACCATATTCACCTTCCCTCTCCCTAGCACCGGCACTGATTTCAGCTGCAGTGCGCCAGGCTCACACCTTAGTGCTGTAGTGCTAGGGTGCGTGCTTGAGTCCACCATAGGTTTTGTACCGGAGGAGTACCCTTCAGTACAAAATACCATGCGTAGACACACTTCAAAGCTTTTCCTACTTTGTATGTGTGCTGCACAGTATTGCATGCATGCAAAGTCAGAAAAGCAAGGAGAAATTACAACGTTTCTCCTTTTAACTCCTGCTTTCCAGTGGCGTTAAGTTTTGGTGCTAAACCCTGTCTGTCAATGTTAGTACGTAGGGTTTAGCATCAAAAAGCATGGGTGGGTGCAAAGGAACGACCATGTGCCATCGATGTAACACCCCATGGTGCAAAGCACTGCAAAGTGTTACTTTTCCATACCAACCAACACAAATACCAATACCAATTTGCATTAGTTTGCTAATCTCAAAAAAAGTGTACCGTGGGGTTAGCGTTAAAAAAGTAATGCTAACCCGGCGCTAAACCTTTGAGAATCTGGGCCCCACAGTTTTGCATGTTGTGGGGTGTTCAGGTCATTTTGAGAAATACCCATGCTAAAATGAGCTAAAATGCACCTGCCTATAAGAAAAAGCATGGTCAAATGTATGTTCCTCAATAACGGCAGAGATTTCGTGTGAGCAAATCAAACTCAGGAGCAAAAGGTCCCAAATTTCCTGCAAACGATTTTGCCCTTGTAAATATCTGTATTTGTACACATATGTTTCAATAAGATGCCCAAATGCATTTGAGGTTTGGGCGATATGATGATATTGACATAAAATAATACAGTATTTAATGTCATCATGCACAACATCATCAAAATAAGTATATTATAATAATATGTTTACCTTTACATCATCTACCTAACTCTAATAACTTTTGAATTCACTTATTATACATATCTATATTTACCTTGCAATTTAGTGGTTATGTTGATGTAGTGAATTCAGTATTATTTTCAGGCGATACAATATCTGCGGAATAAAAATGGTATACCAATTTGAACATTTAGTCCAGTTTTCATGGCCTCTTGGCAGCCTTTAAAGTTTAAAGATTGTTTATGTGCAGGAGGGTGTCCCTTCCTACACATAAACAATCATTTCCCACAACACAGACACCTTTGTACTATGGCGCAAGGGTGTCTGTGTTAGTGCTAGGCAGCTATTTTTAGGGTCTGTGCGAGGGAAAACACAGCAGTGTGCCGTATTCTAAGTGCATCCCGCGTTTTGGGGCATATGTGCGTTTTTTAGTGTTCAATAATTTTTATTGGCATTTAAATAACCAAAGTGCAGTACACAAATGCATAGGCCTTGCGTCAAACAAGATGTAGTCATAGTACAAAATAGTTTGTTGTATTACAGTACATAGAATAAAATATGTGTAATAGTACATCACCTTACCAAAGGACAACATAATGCAGAAAACATGGAAGACAGACATAAGTGGCACAGAAAAATAAATAAAGAAATCTGGTAAAACAATAAGGTATAGGGTTGTGTGCCTTTAATAATTCCTTATAATAGAGCTAATTGAAGTAAGATAATAGAGAATCTTCGAACATGTCTAAAGATGACAAGGAATGTAGCAAGGTGTAGCACCCAACCTTCTCACGCGAACAATTAATGTAATGAAAGAGCAAAAGGGGAAGGAGAGGAGAGGGGGGAGGGCACTCCTAAGTCCCATAAGTAGAGTAATGATAATGGCAAGTGTATAGACTAGAATGTTTACATTATCCATGTAATGAAGCCAATTTGTCTAAGGATTGCCAGATAGTAGAGGATATCTGAGGGAAGGACTTTCTTTTTGAGTGCGCATTATGGGCACTTCTTAAAAATAAGACCCACGCGCCCCAAGTATGAAATGAAATGTGGAGGAAATATTTCCATTCCGATAAAATACCCATCACAGCAACCGATGGGAGTAGGTCTAGAAGAACCATATCATTACAGCTTAAGGTAATCAAAGATTTGGATGCTTTAGGTCCTAACATTACTATGGGGTAATCTAAAGCTATTGGCAAGTGGAAAATTGACAACAATTGGGACTGAACATGGTCCCAGTAGGATTTGAGATGTCGGCAGTGAAAAAACATATGTTGGTGGGAACCAGTCTCGTGTCCACAGTTCCAACATTTTCCATCCTTGTGAAGCTTCAGTTTATGAAGCCTAGCAGGTCTCAAGTGTAGAAGGTGCATAGCAAAGAATTTCTTCTGGAAAATAGATGGTGAAATTTTGTCCCCCAAGGCCATTTTGTTATGTTGTGCCATACTTCGTCCGAACTGAGTCCAATTATTTCTTTGTCGAAATGATTGACCAATTTAATGGCAAGGGAATACTGTTGGGAGGGGCAGGGTCAGATAGTATCCTATATATTTTGGAAGTGATGTAACCAGGCTTAAGCCAACTTAATAGGTGACCTGGTAATAAAGGAAGGTTTGGTTTGCTAAATTTGGATAGTTTGACTTTTAACTTGAAAAACTGTAGAAGTCTAGTGCCGAGAGATTGTAAGTCTGAGCTAAACTAGAGAAAGGTTAGGGACAATTTTTATCATCCAAAAGATCTTTGAATTGTAAAATACCTTTGGATGCCCATGTTTCTAGGGAAAAGTTAGGTGTATCAGTCCTAGTTTTGGGATTATACTACAGTTCTGCAAGTTTGGAATTTTGAACTGGTATCTGCATATACTTATCTAATCTTTGAAGAGCCTGTATAGTGTTAGAAAATATCATCTGTGATTGAGGAGGTTTAAGTATAGGCATTGTGATGATGGCTGGGAGAGTAAATTGAGCACACAGAGCTGCTTCTATTTCTACCCATCGTGGAGGGTCTAGTGCATGAGGAGTGAACCAGAGAGCACCTTGAGCAGCTAAAAAGATGACGGGTATACATTTGCAGGCCCCTAAAGAGATATCCTTTCAAAAGACTTCATAAGAAACTCGGGCCCTCTTATCTCTCCAAAGAAATTTTGAGGTTAATCGATCAATGGTATGGAAGAATGAGGGTGACAAATTAAAGGGAAGCATGCTTGAAACAAAGTTAACTATTGGTGTGACCATCATCTTGAGGGTTTGGATTCTTGAATTTAGTAAATCCTTGATGTTGGTGAAAGTCTTTGTTTCATTCAATGCAAGGGTGTCGACTAAGTTTCTACCAAACCAGATTCCCAGATATTTAAGACAATTTGGTTGCCATTTAAGGCCAGAATACACCTAAATGAAAGGAGAAGCAAAGGGCCTTACGTGACTGTTCCCAAGCAACTCCCTTGTAAACCTTGGAATGTTCCAAAAAGATATGCCTCTCCTGGGGAGGCATAATGCGGAGAAATATCTTTATTTCTCCTTGTTTTTTCCTCTGTCTATGTGTGCTGCATTCTGCAGCACACATAGAACGAGGAAAAGGCCTCTCAGGATTTATTTGGGTGGGGGAAGGTGCCTCTTCCTGAAGGAAAACAATCCTGCCGAAAACACAGGGACCCTTGCACCATGGTGCAAGGGTGCCCGTGTTGGCGCTGGGCTGCCAAAACGGTGCCAGCGCAAGTGAAAAGGACAGGAATTGGATAAATACTGCACATTCCTGCCCTTTCCTTGTGAGGTAGGGCAGCGCAGCAAAGTGAGTTGCTTCACTGCACTGTGCCACAAAGGTCATAAATATGGCACCGAGTTTTTTTGGCCTATGGAATCCTTTGCTCATCCCGCTCGGTCTCTCAGATTTATTTTGACAAATGTTTTGTTGTCTTTTTCTTCCTAAAGTTTCACACATGGGAGAAGATCAGCAGTGATTCCTGTCAGCCCTGGTCACTGATGCAGATAAGCTGTTTTATTTCCAACTCTACAAAAGATATGCGGTTTAACTCTGACTACACAATCTGCACAGTTTGTTTGGGTGTGACTAAGCAATCCCGAACCCCAAGGAACCTGGAAAACAAATAACATTTGTTATTAGTTTTATTTTGTGGGTGTTTATAGACCTGTGTCAGGTGTGTATTGAAAATCCTTCAGTGTCAGCCAGACTATAATGCCGTCCTCTAAATTTTAACAAAAATACGCACCACCTTTCCCAGGTCTGCATAAGGGGTTCATTGTATATGTTGGTGGGACCAGAGGTTAATTTGTAAAAAAAAAATAAGTACAGAGGTTCATGTCAGGAGGCAACTTACACCAGCCCTGTTAGCACTGTCTGAAATAGGAACAACTACTAACCATGAAAGTTGGGAGGGGAAGGGCGTAATGGCCAGAGCTGCTGACTTCCGTGCTTGGAAAGCAGGTTTGAGCCTCGGTGTTGGCTCAACATCCTCTTATTCTGGGCAAATCCCTTATTCTCCCTGTAAATAAATGTGTCCTTACTTGTGCTCATGAAAAGTGCTGATGCTGAGCACTGGAACCACCGGCTCAAATTAAGCACTGGGTGGACACGTCACTGCAAGTCTCAGATAATATGAAGAAAGTTTTATAATTACACAAGTCCAGTCAGCCTTTCATTTGTGGTTAATGGTCTCTTATCTGGTTGTCTCTAGTGCAATTCTGTGGCAACAAATTCTTTTTTTTCTGTGTAATCCAGAATAAACTGTGGAATGTATCTTCATCTTCAAGGCAACTGGTTTAAGAAAAAAACCTCTAGCTGAATCTCTTTTGAAAGAACGGATAACTGAATAATACATGTATTACTCCCTGTCTGGAAGTCTGAAGCAACCAGACTAGTCACTCAAGCATATTGCAGAAATCCCATAGCCAGGCACACATACACACATACACACTAAATTACACTGATTAAATGCATGCAAAGGAAAACTCCACACATGAATGACTGCGATCACATCAGTTTTGTTTGGAGAAAGGTATGTTGCAGGTTTATTTGGTACAATGGTGGGTTAACTTAAGAGTGATCCAAGGACAGACAGTGATGATGTGACCTAAACAGAGACAGCAAACATCCCACCTTCCCAAGACCTGTGCAACAACCTTGGCAACCTCGGGACCTTCTTGCACCACAAAATTACGGAGATATCTGATGGCTTTGACAGGCTCGATACCCAAGACCCTCCTACCACACCTGCAACTTTTTTTTTTTATAAAGTTTATTTTTCAGTATTTCAGTAAGAAAAACAATCATACATGGACATTGCTGCTTATGTTTCATCATCAGCATAACATAATGCAGTTCAATAGCAAGAGACACATCAGGTAGCATACGGCAGAGAACAGAAGGGTATAATAGCAGTAAGTCACATCAAGGCAGTCCTGATTACAAAAAACGTGGGTCAGTGCAGAAAAACATACAGTTACATCCCGAGAAAATTTGAAATGGTCATAGAGAGATATGCTTCAGGGAAGGAAACATTGGAGCATGCTAGTCAAAAAATCGAACTGTAACAGGGTGTCAAATAGCAGATAGCACATTTTAGCAGAGTATTCAATTGTCTAAAACCTCACCGCTAGTGCCAGGTATCACATCGTACGTTGAATCCCCATCTGTCGCACCTTGCGAAATAAGATAGGTGGTCAACCGCCCCCAAATGTCTTTAGGCCTACTAGATACAGTCAATGTTTCAGCAAAAATGGCAGTTTGTTCCAGACAATAAATTACATCATTAAGCCATTCCTTGAATTTCGGAGCCCGTCCTCGTTCCCAGCGACAGGCCACTCTCCTCTTAGCTAGTAAAAGTGTAATATCAAGGAATTTTCTGTACTACTTAGGCACCGGCAATGTATACCCCACCAACATGAACAGGGGCCTGGCATCCAAAGGCTCTCCCACCATGGCCTCCAGGGCACCGTGTACTAGCGTCCAATAATCCCTGACAGTAGGGCATTCCCAAGACAAATGGAGAAATCCAGCACCTTCCGCATGACAGCGCTCGCATCTATCGTTATCGGACAATTGGAATCTAAATTTCTTTGCCGGGGTATAGTACAATCGTTGCAAGAATCTGTAATCAATTATCTTGAGCCTGCAGCTAGCAGAGATTCTGGCTGTAATGTTACAACAGTAAGACCATTGCTCGTCAGTGATCTCGAGGGCTAAATCATCACTCCAGTGAGACCGGGCAGAGCTCTCAAATCCCTGTCGCTGCGCCCTAATATGCCCATAAATGCCCGACACAAGGTGCGAGCCATCCTGCGAGCCTAGCATAAAATGTAGTGGGTCTGGGTTCTCGGGGGTAATCTGGCAGAATCTCCTTCATTCCTTGACGCAGTCATATGTAATAAAAAATTATCGAGTGGAGTGGGTCGATGATCGTTAAAAAAACGGTCCATGGCATGGAATTGCCCGTCCACAAACAGGTCCCCCCATGTTTTCACCTGAAGGTGTTGGCAAAGCAATCGGAAACCCTTCTCTTGCAGCAGCCCCAGCTTGGGATGATAAGCCAAGGGCCGTGCCGAGTATAGCAAGGTACAACATAACAATTTAGCTATGCGTTGCCACGCGTCTATCGTGCATGTGACAGTCGTAAATGGTGTCTTTATGGCCGCAACTGGGCCTTGTATAAGGCCACTCAAGGGAAGAGGATTCGCCACCCAATCCTCAACTGCCAGCTGAGGCATAAAGGGTTTGGGTACCATCCAATGGTAGGCGTAATGTGCTTGGGCGCTCAAATAGTAAACTTCAAAATCAGGAGGGTCAAAGCCCCCCTTGTCATATGGTTGTGTCAGTACCGTCCACTTAAGCCTCGGCTGTTTACGCCCCCAGAACAGCCGACTCAGCTTGGTTCTTAATGTTTTGAAAAAGAAAGCTCCCGGATAGTAAAGAATATTTAAAAACAGATATGAAAAACGGGGTAGCACCACCATTTTAATGAGGGAGGCTCTCCCCACCATGGATAAAGGCAATGAGATCCAACGATCGACAGAAGTGGTTAGTTTGGTGATAGCGACGCCATAGTTGAGCCGAAGCGTCTCATCCCTATCTCTCGAAACCTGTATGCCCAAATATCGGAGATCTGAGTGGCACCAGTCCAGCGGGAAGTCTAATGGGAAGTCCGACACCGCGTCAGTAGGGGGGTAGAATTGCGATTTACTCCAGTTTATCTGCACCCCAGATAATCCTCCAAAAATGACGAACTCTCTCAATAAGGGATTTAAGTTGTGAAGCGGATCAGTGACAAATAGCGTCATGTCGTCTGCATACAATGAAACAGCGATCTGACGCTGGAAACATCGAAACGCGCCGACAGGATGTAGCTGACGGAGACCACAAGCAAGAGGTTCTATGGCTACGGCAAAAAGGAGGGGCGAGAGTGGACATCTCTTCTAGTGCCACGTGTAACAGAAATCGAGGGGGAAAGATAACCATTAATAAGAATTCTCGCAGAAGGTTGAGTATATAACAGCTGCACCCAGGATATAAAAAGCTTAGGGAAACCCATACTGTGCAGCACGGCGAAGAGATAATTCCACTCAACCGAATCGAACGCCTTTGAAGCGTCGAGAAATATGGCAGCTACTGGGAATTCAAGGGCAATTGTCTGGATCAGGCAGAGCAGGGTCCGCAAATTATGGGTGGTGGAGCGTCCAGGGACAAACACCGATTGATCTGGTAGTATAATACGGGTCATCAATAGGGACAAGCGAGTGGCTAACACCTTGGCAAGAATCTTTGCATCGCAATTTTTAAGGGACAGCGGGCGATATGAGTCACAGGACGCGGGGTTTTTACCTGGCTTTAATAAAGACGTGATCATTACCTCCCGCATCGAACGGGGCAAAATCCCCTCCCCCAAGGACTCCTCGAAGACTTCACGAAGGACGGGGGCCATTATATCTATGTACCTCTTATAGAACGAAGCAGGGAGTGTTGAGAAGTCCTGAGAGATTCTTCTGACAATTCCTCTTAAGCTGCAAACTCCCAACTCCCTCAAGGATCAATCAACCCAATCAGGAATTCAACACTGACTGAGCAAACTTTTCCCTAAGGGAAAGGGGAAGTGGATAGAGAAACTAACAACATGTAAACAAACAAGATCTTCAGTTGTTGTCTCTCTAGGAAGTGCTCCAGGCCGTTGACCTTTTTCTTATAAGATGCGCAACACTGGTTCCACGCAATTCTGAAGTACAATATTAATTGAAAATTACCCAGCTGTTAACCTCTCTGTCACAGAATAAAATTAAACATTTCCGTTTACTGACCATAAGTTCTGTTGGCCCTTGTTCACACTTAACAGAAGCTGTTATTGCACTGTCTCTGACTCTTTTCACCTTCAAATAAATATTACAAGTCAGTACACTAAACCATAAAACTGAGTTAACTGGTTAATTAAGTTAATTGGGTTAATTAGAACTTAACTTGTAAACTTCATGCAAGAGCATACCTGAGACTTCTATAATTCTTCTGTTCAAGGAATTCTGCAGTTGGAAGACAAAAGATTGCAGCCTATATCTAACTAACATTGCCTTTTGTATATATATTCATTCCCAACTGACTTCCTTGAATATTTACCTTCTTAAACAAACTAAATACCAGTTCCCTATTTACACAAATAAATATACAGAGAGAGAATTTCACCCAAAAGTCATTTGCCTTTACCAAGGCTTGTTTTATCTCTTACAGTCAAGTCAATGAGTCTTTATCCTTTAACTTAGAAGACTCTTAATTCAATTTAAATGTTATTTTCTTTGAAGCGCTAATGCATGGAAGTTCATTTGCAGCTGAAAACTCTTTAAACTCTTACTGTCCTTGTCAAGCCGTTTTCACGTCGAACAGAAGACTCGAACAGCCGGCAGTGAGGAGGAAAGTAAACAAACCTCCCGGCTGCCACGGAAGAGAGAGCGACTCGGTTCTTCGTCTTCGGCGAAGTTCATAAATTAGTTGAAACTGACAGCTGAAGATTTTAGGGGCACAACTAGGGGCTAGAATAATTAGGTATAGAAAGAGGGTTTTCTAAATGACTGGGAAACTGGATATTCGGCGAGTCGAGGAAACCACCAACGCAGGATCAGAAGCTCTCATCAGGCTCAACGAGAGACGAAGCGTCGAGCCGTTGACAGAGGCTTCTATTTATAGCCTCTGTCACGAGAAACAGTACGAGCCCCTTTCAAGAGAAGACTTCTGTCACGAGAGCTGGCGCGAGCCTGTCTCATAAAGAGCTCACACTCTAATCAGTTTAACCTTACGAATCTTCCTCTTGGATTTACATCAAACAAGCATTGCCTAAAGCAATTTCTATAGACCACAACTATATTGATTTAACTAGTAATTTAACACTACAATCACAATTCTAAAGTTACCTACAAACCTTAATTTGACTTTTAAGATTCACAGGATGTATACTGAATCTTGTTTAAGTCTGAATTTAAACAAGACGACCGGTAGCACCCCTAACAGTTCCTCCCCCCAAAGGTCGTCTTACAGGTCGTGGTTTGTCAGGATGCAAGGCATGAAAGGACCTAACAAGTCTAGGGGCATGAACATTTCTTTCAGGTTCCCAAGATCGCTCAGAAGGATCATAACCCTTCCAATCAACCAAATAGAACAAGGTACCCCGAACTCTCTTTGAATCTAAAATGGATTTAACCTCATATTCAACATGATCCCCAATAACCACAGGCGGTGGAGGATTATCAGGTCGAGTAGTAGGTTCAAAAGGTTTCAAACGGGATACATGAAAAACAGGATGAATGTTAGACTCATCAGGCAAAACTAATTTTACAGAAACAGGATTCAAAATTTTCTCAATTTGAAAAGGACCCAAATACCTAGGTTTCAACTTCCTTGGACCCTCTAATTGAATGTTTCTAGTAGACAACCAAACAAATTGACCTTCCTTGTACAGAGGAGAAGATTTACGATGAGAATCAGCAGTTCTTTTCATAGTTATCTTACTTTTAATCCACTGCTTCCTAGCCTGCTCCTGAATATCCATCAAAGATGTCAGCCTATCAGTAACTGCAGGCATGAACTGTTGTTCTTCAGGTAAAAGAACGGGAAGTGATCTAGGATGTTGACCAGTGAGGAAGTAAAAAGGAGAACACCCTAAGGCTGAATGCGTGGTGTTATTATAAGAAAACTCAGCCCAGGGTAGAACCTCATCCCAATGACTCAAAGAAGTAGTTAACAAACATCGTAAACCCTGTTCAACATGTTGATTAACCCTTTCAGTTTGCCCATCGGTCTGTGGATGAAAAGAAGAAGACAAAGCTAACTCAATTCCAATTTGTTTGCTGAGCTGTGACCAGAATTTTGATATAAATTGAGGACCTCTATCTGAAATAATCTTTGAGGGAAGCCCATGAAGTTTGACAATATTTGATAAAAACACAGTACTGAATTCTGCTGCAGAAGGAATTCTGTGTAAAGGAATAAAATGTCCCATCTTAGATAGTAAATCAACCACCACAAGAACCGTAGTGTAACCATTAGAATTAGGAAGATCTGTAATGAAATCTAGACTAATTGTGTGCCAAGGTTGAGGAGGAATTGTCATTGGATGAAGTAACCCCATTGGAACTGCATGTAAAGCCTTTTGTCGTGAACAAACTGGACAAGCTTTCTCAAATTGCTGAATTGCAGAAATAATTTTTTCCCACCAAAAATGACATTGACATAAATCCAAAGTTTTATTAATGCCAGGATGAGCAGCAATTGCCAATTCATGATTCCATTGCATAACCTTATTTTGTAAACTTTTGGTGGGAATAAACAACTTACTATTGTGATAAAACAGACCTTCTCTGACTGAATTCCCTTTCTTGGATAACCACTCATGTATATTATAATTTTCTAACTCTCCTTTAATAGAATCCAAGAAATTTTCAGAATGAATCTCTGCAGCTATTTTCTCCTTAGGCAAAACACTAGGTGGCTCTTTTACCGAAATTAAATCTTTTTCACAAACTAATCGTGAAAGTGTATCAGATAACAATTGCTTATTTCTGGGCCGATACGTAATTAAGAAATCAAATTCACTAAAAAACTGTAACCATCTCATCTGTCTGGGAGTAAAAGCCTTTACTGTGGAATAAAATTGTAAATTTTTATGATCAGAAAATACTGTGATAGTATGTTTAGCCCCCAAAAGATGATGTCGCCATTCCTGAAACACATCTTTAATTGCTAAGAGTTCCCGTTCAGCAATAGTATAATTCTGCTCTGCCAGCAAAAGCTTCCTAGAAAAGAAAGCAATTGGGTGTAAATGACCAGAATTTGAATCCTTTTGAAGCAACACACCACCAATAGCTGTCTGTGAAGCATCTGCCTCTACAAAAAATGGCCTATAAGGATCAGGATGAACTAAAATTGGAGCAGAAGTAAAAGCCTTCTTTAATCAAGAAAAAGCTTGATCTGCTTCTTCAGTCCAAGAAAAGACTTTCCCCTTCTTTAGCAACTGAGTAATGGGAGTGACAATTTCAGAAAATTTGGAAATGAACCGCCTATAAAAATTGGCAAATCCTAAAATTCTCTGAGTGTCCTTAAGACCTCTATAAAACAAAGAAATTATTTTCTCTTCAGGCCAATGTGTCTCGGTCAAAAGTCTGTTAAAGGTTTTCATGTATGAAATAAGATCTTTAGATCCCTGACGAAGGTTCAATAACTCATTATCCGAAGCCTGGACTAAAGTATGTTTCGCAAATAGTTTTGACATGGCCAATTTAAAATTTTGCAGGTTATGAAGCAAGGGGTCATTATTATCAACTAAAGGCATTGCCCAGTTAGCAGCCACCCCTCCAAGATAAGAAATTATAAAAGCTACTTTAGCAGTATCAGAAGAAAGAATTTGAGGTTTACACATGAAATGCAACTGGCATTGACTAAGAAAAGTGGCATATTTACTACTCTCTCCGGTAAATCTTTCAGGATTTGCCAATGGGACAGGAGCTGGGGTAACTACTGTGACTTGGACTGGTTGTGTTCCAGGCTGTTCTCCAGAAGAATGCGGTAAATGGGCATCAGTACCAAATCTAGTTGGGGCTAAAACTGGTTTCCTTTCCTTAGTAGGATCCCTCCAAACAGAAAACCCCGCCCTAGTTTTGTCTAACTCTTGACGAAGCGATTGATTCTCCAATCGCAAATTCTCCATCTCCACATTCATTTTCTGCACCAACAGTGTCAACTGAGAAACATCCATGAGGGTAAGTTTACAAGCTCAAGAGGAAACGATTTTAATAAACAGGCTTCGTCTACTGTTGAGAAGTCCTGAGAGACTCTTCTGACGTTTCCTCTTAAGCTGCAAACTCCCAACTCCCTCAAGGATCAATCAACCCAATCAGGAATTCAACACTGACTGAGCAAACTTTTCCCTGAGGGAAAGGGGAAGTGGATAGAGAAACTAACAACATGTAAACAAACAAGATCTTCAGTTGTTGTCTCTCTAGGAAGTGCTCCAGGCCGTTGACCTTTTTCTTATAAGATGCGCAACACTGGTTCCACGCAATTCTGAAGTACAATATTAATTGAAAATTACCCAGCTGTTAACCTCTCTGTCACAGAATAAAATTAAACATTTCCGTTTACTGACCATAAGTTCTGTTGGCCCTTGTTCACACTTAACAGAAGCTGTTATTGCACTGTCTCTGACTCTTTTCACCTTCAAATAAATATTACAAGTCAGTACACTAAACCATAAAACTGAGTTAACTGGTTAATTAAGTTAATTGGGTTAATTAGAACTTAACTTGTAAACTTCATGCAAGAGTATACCTGAGACTTCTATAATTCTTCTGTTCAAGGAATTCTGCAGTTGGAAGACAAAAGATTGCAGCCTATATCTAACTAACATTGCCTTTTGTATATATATTCATTCCCAACTGACTTCCTTGATTATTTACCTTCTTAAACAAACTAAATACGAGTTCCCTATTTACACAAATAAATATACATAGAGAGAATTTCACCCAAAAGTCATTTGCCTTTACCAAGGCTTGTTTTATCTCTCACAGTCAAGTCAATGAGTCTTTATCCTTTAACTTAGAAGACTCTTAATTCAATTTAAATGTTATTTTCTTTGAAGCGCTAATGCATGGAAGTTCATTTGCAGCTGAAAACTCTTTAAACTCTTACTGTCCTTGTCAAGCCGTTTTCACGTCGAACAGAAGACTCGAACAGCCGGCAGTGAGGAGGAAAGTAAACAAACCTCCCGGCTGCCACGGAAGAGAGAGCGACTCGGTTCTTCGTCTTCGGCGAAGTTCATAAATTAGTTGAAACTGACAGCTGAAGATTTTAGGGGCACGACTAGGGGCTAGAATAATTAGGTACAGAAAGGGGTTTTTCTAAATGACTGGGAAACTGGATATTCGGCGAGTCGAGGAAACCACCAACGCAGGATCAGAAGCTCTCATCAGGCTCAACGAGAGACGAAGCGTTGAGCCGTTGACAGAGGCTTCTATTTATAGCCTCTGTCACGAGAACCAGCACGAGCCCCTTTCAAGAGAAGACTTCTGTCACGAGAGCTGGCACGAGCCTGTCTCATAAAGAGCTCACACTCTAATCAGTTTAACCTGACGAATCTTCCTCTTGGATTTACATCAAACAAGCATTGCCTAAAGCAATTTCTATAGACCACAACTATATTGATTTAACTAGTAATTTAACACTACAATCACAATTCTAAAGTTACCTACAAACCTTAATTTGACTTTTAAGATTCACAGGATGTATACTGAATCTTGTTTAAGTCTGAATTTAAACAAGACGACCGGTAGCACCCCTAACAGTGAGTCCATCCATCCCTGGAGCCTTACCATTCTTCAGAGACATTATTGCCTCCTTGATCTCGTCTAATTCGAAGGGTGCACTTAAGAAGACCCTATGTACGTCGCTGAGCCAACATAGGGCAACATCCCCAAGGAAATCATCGAATCGTACGTCCCTCGAGCTTTTTGTGGTGTATAATGTGGCTTAATGTGAGACAAATGCATTTAATATTCCCTCGGTATCCCTACAGCCCCCCCCTCCGAGTTAATGATTTCCAGCACAGTGTTATTAAAGTGTGGGTTGCGCGCAAGGACTGCAAGCGCCTTACCAGGCCTGTCACCCTCACAGTACTTTCTCGCTGACCAGTGCCTACCCCTGAATTTAGCTTCTCTCGCTGCTTCTTCTTCATACTGCGTCAGTTTGTCCCTAAAGTCTATGTGTGCCTGCATCGCCTCCCCCTCCACCATCCTATTTTCTAGCTCCTTCAGTTCGCGGTCGAGAGTACGTATTGTTCTTTGTATATCGCGCAGGACGCCAAAGCTCTTAGATATACAGTAGCCTCTGACCGTTACTTTGAAGGTTTCCCATATGACCTCGACACTGTCTACTGACCCCTTATTTCGAGGGAAAAAAGCAGCTATTTCCTCTCCCAGTTCTGACCTAAAGACCTCATCCAGCAGAGCAGTAGGTTGCAAGCTCCATTGCGGCCTAGGGCAATTCCATCCCTGCATATGTAAATACATCAGTACCGGACTGTGGTCAGAGAATGTTCTGGGCAAATGCGCAGCTCGTTCCACACCTGCAAGCAAACCCCTGGTTAGCATAAAGTAGTCCAGTTGTGCCCATGTACCTGTTGAGGACGTAAAATGAGTGCCTTCTTTACGATGTGGATAGAGATATCGCCAGCCATCTCCTTCTTCCATTATACCCAGCAGAGTCTCCCTGGATCGAATCTTATATAGCGCCGCCCCATCTGCCCTATCTCGTGATGGAATCAGCGCAACATTAAAATCACCCCCCCATATGACATGCAGTGATCCGATATCCACGATTTTACCCCAGAGCGTCGTGAAGAATATAGGTGTATCAACATTGGGTGCGTAACAATTGACCAGTGTAACCGTGTCCTTACCAAGCCGACCCCATACAATAACATAACGTCCATCAGGATCCAAGGCTTCCCCCAGAACTACAAATGGCATTGAACGCTTTATCAGGATAGCAGTACCTCTCGCATAAGAGGAGTACGAGGAGAAGAAGCGGGCATGTGCCCATTTGCTAGCAAATTGTGTGTGAGGTTGTGGAGCTAAATGCGTTTCTTGCAGCATTGCAATATGAACCTGATGCCGTTCTAGATACGCAATAATGTTCCGTCCCTTACGAGCATCATTAAGTCCCCTAATATTCCAGGACATGATTTTCAAGTGCGATTCATACCCTGTACCTGCCATATCTCAAAATACAATGTGTATGTGTGTAGTGACGGATAGACAACATAATAATTATCTCGCTGCCGGAGCAACAGACCCTTAGATGGAACATACATCGTCCCCGCCCCCTCTGTAAGAAAAAAACACCCATTAGAACTATACCGCCCCCTCCCACTGCTGCACCCCAAACATGCAAGCACCGATTCCCCCCCCCACAACAAGAGCAAACCAAAGAGCCAAAGGGGTACCCCCATTGGGGTATTCATCTAGATGGCACACGTCGACCCTGCCGATAGTGAGGGAAACCTCAGGTCTTAGCGGGTCCCAACACAAGCAGGGGTAGCCTTGAACCCCTTAATAAACCATTCGTATGTGTAAGAAAATATAACTGACATAAACCATCATGTATCCAAGTGATTATACTTTACAGTCTTGGAGTGTCTATCAGTCTCTCAGTTTTTGTCGCAGCAGTGAGGTGCAAGAAGCGCAGAAGGATGGCCCGTGGTTTTGTGTTCTCCCTCCTTCATTCCACTCCAGACAAATGCGCCTCGCCGATCTCTTCCGAATCAGTAGGGGTATTTTTACGTTTCTTCAGTGATTTCAGGAACTTTTCAACCGACTGCGGCGTGGTATGGAAGGTTTGCGTCCCTTGGTGTGTGATACGCAGGCGTGCTGGGTACAAAAGAGCATGGTCCACCTGTTCCTGGCGTAGCTTCTGCTTTATGGTATTACATTTGCAGCTTTCCTCCTGCACCCGAGCACTGAAGTCCGGGAAAATGGTGGATGAGACGCCATCATACTTGAGTTGCTTCGCCTTCCGCGCCACTCAAAGTACGACGTCTCGATCACGATAGTTAAGTAGCCGTGCTATAATAGGTCTTGGAGTGGCCCCTGGTGGTGGTCTCGGCCCCAAAGATCGATGCGCTCTTTCAACTATGAATTGGGCCAATAGGGCTCCTTCAGCAGTTACCGCCATAAGCAGCTTCTCGACGTAGTGTTCTAGTCATCCCATGTTGGTACTTTCGGGAATACCTAAGATCCGGACGTTATTACGTCGACTGCGCGCTTCGATATCCTCATTTTTGGCGTCAATGACGCGCATCAGCTTGTCCATTTGGGTGACTGCCTTTTTTAGTTGGTCAGCGACGTCTTCCGAATCAGATATGCGTTGTTCCGCCTCCTTGAGTCGGACATCGTGAGTGTCCAATTTATGCACTATGCTGTCCATGCGCGTCTTAAGCGTATCGACTTTGTCCGCTATGGTAGCGAACCCCTGTCGCATTTCCGTAAGAATGGTGTGCAATTCGTTGGCTGGGCAAGCAGCTGCGGCACCTGCCATCTCCGCAGGCTGGTCCTCCTCAGTCTCAGGTGTTTTCTTAGCTGGCCGTCTAGCCTCGAATGTAAGACAGGGTTGCCTGGAGTCTGGTTTACCCATTTCGCTTGAACCAGTTGGCATCCACCAATGCTTAGTATGTGTGCGTATATTTCGCCCACGTTGATCCGTGAGTCCTCTAGATTTCAGTGGCCACAGAAGGCGAGGCAGATGTCAGAGCGGACTGTTTATGCGCCGACGGGGGGGGGCCTAGATCTGCCGCAGGTATGCTGGGGGGGTGACCAGTGAAATGTAAGGCGTTCTACAATGTCATATATTCCTTGGAGGCGGTCCCTCGCCAGAATCCCAACACCCTATGTCTCAGGGATGCAGATCCAGTCGTGTATAACGTGGACGAGGAGCCTCAGTAGTATGCGTAAACCACTTGTTTCCAACACAGCCAGCCGCCCAAGCCACCAGGTCAGGGCCGAAGGGAGAGCAGAATATATGGTGCAGCTAGGGATCGACCCGTGCCCTCGTGAGCCCAGAGTCACCAATCCTATTCATCCAAAATGGCCTCCGCCGCCATTGTGCATCGCTCTCAGGGTTAATGGCCGCCCGGCATCACACATATCAAAGGAACACGTAGGAGGTACGGTGGTCCCACCACCCCCCGGTAATATTCTCCTCCGGCAATACAGTCACAGCAGAGTATTCCCCACCAGCACTCAGGCGGCAATCACGGAAAGAACAGTAGCCCAGGCTTGACAGTCACAGACCTCAGGTGTCAGTTGATCAGCGCGGCAATTCCCCCAGGCGCACCGGACAAGGGGCACGGGTGATTTCCAAATATATCTGTCCACAGGGGCACTTCACTAGCCACCCGTAATCCGCCGCCTCCCGGTCCCGGACATTGCCGCCATCATGGCGTCTCGGCCCCCCGTCAGCCAATAGGACGCTTCTCCTTACCGGCTTTCTCTTTCACTGGATGGTTGACGTCTTGCGGTGCAGGGGTCCCCCGCAGTAGTCTCGGCCAGTCGACGGGCAGGGCTGCCCGATCCGTTATTCCGCCGCGGAGGTGTGGCCCACAAAGCCCTGTGCAGTCCCCGCGCTTGCGTTGACACAGCTGCCGGAGGCCAGTTCCATGGACTCTGCAGGCCAATCCCGCTCCGGTTACCTAGCGGGTGAGATGTAACGTACGCTGCGGACTCTGCCACAACACTGCAGACTGTTGCGATCTCCAAGTCGTTAGTCAGATGGTTTAACTTGTTTTATATGCCATAGGGGACATTTAGCTAAGGATAAGCGCAGGATTATCAGCCGGCCAGCGGGAGCCTCAGAAGTCCGCGGCCATTCCGCTCGTGCGCCACCTAGCGCCCTGCACACCTGCAACCTTCACACCTAACAACACCGGACCCCAACAGACCCTACTCAGCTAGACTCCCCTTACCAATCACCACACACTCAACATCATGAAAAGCATCCACTCAGGAGCACCGTCAGACACCTGCGGGCACCATATCTTCAACAGAGTTGGCACCACCATCGCCTCCGCACTCTACCTCACCATCAACTGCTCTATCAACTTTGCCACATTTGCGGAAGACTGGAAACATGCAGCTATCAACCCATTGCTGAATAACAATCTGCCGACCAGACAGACCGTAAGAATTTCAGACCCATCTCTCTTCTCCACTTCCCAGCCAAGGTCATTAAGAAAGCCTTCAACGCCCAACTCTCTGAGTTCATGGAAACGAACCACATCATGGACTTCTCCAAATCCAGCTTCTGAAACAACCACAGCACCGAGACTGCCCTCCTCTTGTGTCAAAGATGACGTCCATATCCTCCTTGTATGAAGCGAAACTGCAGCCCTCATACTCCTGGAACTCTCGGCCGGATTCAATTACGTCACCCTATGCACAAGACCCCCCGATGCCGGCATCTGCGACAAAACCTGGAATGGATCAACTCTTTCCTCACTGGTCAAACACACAGAGTCAGACTACCATACGTTTGACTTCAAACCCACAGAGATCAACTGTGGAGTGCTTCAGGGCAGCATGCTCCCTGAGCCCCACTCTCTTCAACATCTGTATGGCCCACTCGCAGCCATCGTCAGAAACCACAGACTCAGCATAATTTCCTATGCTGATGGCATGGAGCTTATTCTCTCCCTCACCAACGAATCCACAATTGCCAAGAACAACTTCCACAGCAGGAACTCTCAAGCTCAACTCAGAGAAGACCAAATTCCTGATCATGGGCTCAAATCCCTCCACCTGGGATAACTGCTGGTGGCCCGCAGCACTTGGTACCCCCCACAACCACATAGCAAGTGTGAAACCTCAGCGTCATCCTGGACTCCTTGCTCACTATGAGCTACAAAATCAATGCCCTCTCATCCTGTTTCCACATGCAATTCCTGGTCCAAAAGATCTTCAAGTGGATTCCCACAAGTCCAGAAATATGGCCACCCACGCACTCATCAACAGAAGAATCGACTTTGGCACTGCACTCTATGCTGGCATCAGCCAGAATTTCCTCAAGAAACTGCAGAACATTGAGAACACCTCCAGCAGACTTATCATCAACATCCCCCACCACAGCCACTGCCACATCCCCAGACATCGGAGAAAGCTCCACTGGCTCCCAGTCAGCAAAAGAATCACCTTCAAGCTCCTCACACATGCCTCAAAAGCCCTACACGATGAGTACCTGCATACCTTAACCACAACCTCGCAATCCACGCACCTACCAGAGACCTCCGCTCTACCCAACTAGTCCTGGGTACTATCCCACGTATTCCCAAGACCACAACTGGAGGAAGATCCTTTTCCTACCTCGCAGCGAAAACCCTGAAAACCCTCCCTCTCCATGTCAGGCATCCACTATCACTGCCTCAATTCAGTAAGGACCTGAAGATCTGGCTCTTTGACTGAACCACAGCGCCTTTGGCAGACCATCAATTTCCCTCCTCCATTGCCTCGAGACCCTTACAGGTGAGTAGTCGAGATCTACAATTTACTTGATCAATTGATTGATTGACTGACTGATTGATTGAAGCTGGCTGCCGGATGAGGACCAGGAAAACACACATCTGGTGCAGAACTTTTGGAGGTTAAGCCCACATCTGGATCTCATAATACAGAAAAAGAACTCACACCCTGAGGCAGAGCATTACCAGGCAAGTCCCAAGTTGCTCAGGCTTACAACTGCCTTTGGGAATAATGGGGCACTGTTGCATTCATTCCAGGGTCCTGCCTTAAGGACTCCCGGGGTATTAGCATGAAGCCCCTGTGGGCTATTTCTTGTAGTTGCTTTTTGCACCAAAGTCCAATGGATCGCTCTGTAACTCCCCCAAGCATCAGTGGTGTCAACTACCAGGGCTGAGGCCCCCCACCATTACACGTAACCTTATATGAACTGAATTCATTCTTAATGTATTTGCCGAGCACCCCTGTGCGCCATACGTTCACTAGAATTTTACTTCTGTTTACAGTGAGCATTACTAATTTTGTCTTCGCATACACTGATTAAAGTTGTTGTAATTGGCATCTGTGCCTCCAGAACATATCCCCTACACACAAAGTTATTGACCCTCTTCATGAAATGTGAAACTGATCACCAGCAGCACAGATCACCCTTGCGGGGGCTTTTTTTTTTTTAGTAGACTGACTCAAAGCCAGTGCACAGATTTGAAGTACCTGACCTGACAGAAAGACTATTTGTGTTAAACTAGTTCTTTACGCTTTTGACCATTCATGCTCTGAATTTAGTATAGATTGGAGTGGCTACTTTTATTTGTGAATTGCCCCTATAAAGGTGTTGCCCCTTAGGTGCCTAAAATTAATAAAAGAAAAATCAGGAATCAAAATTAACTATGTTTGAGTAATCGGACAAATTGTCGCCAACCTAGTCGTGGATCATACATGTACTTGCTTTACACCATCTTTGCCACACCGGGGTTGAGAGCCAGCAGCAGCGGGTCCATAGGACTTCACCTACGAGGCTCCCTCACTCCTCCACAGTGCCTCGTCACTCCTCAGCACCCAGAGGTGAATATATTGAACGGCAAGACCCTTCAGCGTGTGACGCTCCTCTTCGTCGCAACGGGGGTGAGAGCCAGCAGCAGCGGGTCCATTGCACTCTACCTACCAGGCTCTCTCGCTCCTCCACAATGCCTCGTCACTCCTCAGCGCCCGGAGGCTCATATATTCAATGGCAAGTCCCCGCATTGCGGGACGCAACTGGGCAAAGCACGGGCCAAGGGCAGGCCCGTCATTGCCAGGAAGAAGCAGGGCAGGGCCATCCCCCTTGGTTTCAAGATAGCCCGCCTGGACTCAAACAACCCTTCACTTCCTAGACTTAAAGTGTGAGTGCTGGACATTGCCCCTTCATCCCCTCTTTTCTATCCTCTCCTCGAGTTAGAGCCTGGTACATTTCTTTTTTATTTGCAAGTGCTCATTTCAAAATTTGACAATTGTTTTTAAAGTGAATGGCACTGATTTTCAACATTTTTCTTATTGTTAACCGGATGGGGAAAAGTATGACCAATACTAGTGAGGGGGTGGAAAGATTGTTGGGCCTCGCTTTAAAGCCACCAAAGCTACTAAAGCTAGCAAAACCAAAGTAGCCCATAGATCTGCAGCTAATAATGGCGTTTTAGATCGCATCGATGATCTACTGAGAGAATGCCAAGGTGTTCTAGTTCCTGATTCTAACATATCCACCTTAGGTAATTTGCTTATTCCAATAGAGCTCCCTCCCCATTAGCCCAAACCCCATAAAGTCAAACGAATTCCCTCTATTTTTACTAAACGTACTACAAGGAGCACAAAGAATAAGTCCCCTAGCCATGGCAGCACTAGGCAATCTATAGCTGTTACTGATTAAGTCAATGTAGGGAATCCCCATCCCTCCCCAGCAGAGGAAGGGTAGAATCCAGTAATTATGGATACTGTAGATATCATTAGCACGGGAAACATCCTTTACAACGAAACTTTTACAACGCAGTGCTTTTACAACGCAGGTTTAACAACGAAAACCATTACAACGCATTGCACTGGGGGCCGCTCTAGGATAGGGAATAGTTTTACTATCCACGGGGACTGGAGTTGGAATAGTAAATTAAAGTATTCACTATCCAGCACCCCAAAGAGCTATGCGTTGTAACAGCATGCGTTGTAAAAACTGCGTTGTAACAGCATGTGTGGTAAAAGCATGCGTTGTAATGTCATACATCTCATTAGCACCAATGACTTTAATAATACTAACATTCTCCTGGACAGTAGATTCCTACCATTACTGGATCTACCAGATAATTTCCTGGGAAGGGTGATAGAAGCAGAGACGGTATCCCTTCTGTCAAATCTAGCCAATATTAGCGAGGGACAAGATCCAACTAAGGGAAGGGTAGAGGGTGGTCTAGGAAAGTCCACTTTGATTGAGATGAATACAATAACATCTATCAATGAGCTTAGGGCCAAAGTCATCACCCTCAAATCACTAATTCTCGTGCTTACAGACCAGGTCAAACTTCTGGATAGAGATCCAATAAAGACGGGCATCCCTGATCAGTCTGTGGGTTCCATAACGAACCCTACAATACATCAGGGAAGTATAGGTTTCTCCAAACCCATGAACAACATAGTCCCGCTAATGTCCATCTCTACATGCGTCCCTACAAAACCAACCATTTTGGAGACTCGTGCACTAGTGAGTAGAAGTGTGGGAAGAAATGAATCATCTGTAGTTAATTATGAACGTTACCTTAATAACAGGTGGGAGCTGGCTCATGGTCCCACCGAGACCATTTGTATGACAAATGTGCCCAAAATTCAGTCACATATCAAATACGAAGATAACAACTCCTTAATAAGCAAATCGATCCACTGGATCCAAAAGCTTAGGGGGTGTAGATGTGTTATCAGAGATGACATTCTATGGGCAAAAAGGTTAACCCATCGCTCTTCCCAAATGGATTCCATTGAATAGCATTTGAGGGATGAGAACCTGGTACACAACCTAATAGCTCTTGAGTCAAGGACATGTCCACCCTCTCCCACCAGAATCCAGATAAAATACATTCCCAGTGCTACATTGTTGCTCCAAGCCAGCAAAAGGCATGATTCAGACTCAGGACTCGGGACAATACTACACGCAGGACTACGCTGTGAATGAGGGGTCGTTTTGCAAATTATAGAAATGCACATTTCATAGACGACCGTTTAACGGGTCCTCGTGCGTTATTTTAATATCCAAAGATTATTAAAACAACACTGGTAGTGAAGTCCCTTTACATTTACCGCGAGGTCCTATTGAACGATTTGAATTATCGCTTTGGTGAATTTGGTTATTCCACTACGGATGGCTTATATCTATTTTGGAGAGGAAAGAAAGACGTGATGATAGTATAGTGTTTTAAACTGCACATTAAAATACTTTCCGCAAACTCAAATCTTGCTGTATTATCATCAACTTAACAGTTTGAGCCACACCATACTAAGGTGTTAAGAGAGACAACTTATTAATTGTGTCCTGATGAAGGTAGTTGTATAATCAGTTTGTTACCACTGAAACGCGTCAACGCTATATTTATCGAGGTTATATCCAGGGAACTCGTATGGTCCAACTTAATTAGTGCACAGTGGACCTCTGTGATTGATTCCGGATGGAATAACCAATTGATGATGTTTTTAAGGAACGACTGGACAACAACGCACACAGCAGCAAGGAACTCTTCAACATCGTCAAAGAGCTCTCCAACCCCAACGCCGGAAACAACAACATCACCCCTTCGCAAGACCTCTGCAACTCCCTCGCCTCCTACTTCCACGACAAGATCACGGACATACACAACAGCTTCAGCACTCAACCGACGCACGCCACGACTGAACCACCGCCCCCCACCACCACCCTCCGCGCCTGGACCCCGATCAGCAACGAAGACACCATCCGCACGATGAACACCATCCACTCCGGATCTCCGACCGACCCTTGCCCTCACCACGTCTTCAACAAGGCCGACGCTGTCATCGCACCCCACCTGCGGGACATCATCAACACCTCCTTCGACACCGCTACCTTCCCGGAGAGCTGGAAGCACGCCGAACTCAGCGCCCTACTAAAGAAGCCATCACCCGACCCCTCCAACCTCAAGAAGTACCGACCCATCTCGCTGCTCCCGTTCCCCGCAAAAGTCATCGAGAAGACCGTCAACAAGCAGCTGGCCGCCTTCCTCGAGACGAACGGATCCCTCGACCTCTCGCAGTCTGGCTTCAGGGCCAAACACAGCACCGAGACCGCCCTGATCGCAGTCACCGATGACATCCGAGCTCTGCTCGACAACGGAGAAACAGCGGCCCTCATCCTCCTAGACCTCTCCGCGGCCTTCGACACCGTCTGCCACCGTACCCTAGTACAGCGCCTCAGCAACGTCGGAATCCGGGAGAAGGCGCTGCAGTGGACCATCTCCTTCCTCGCCGGAAGGACACAGAGAGTCCGCCTCCCCCCGTTCAGATCAGAAGCCACCGAAGTCATCTGCGGCGTTCCTCAAGGCTCCTCGCTCAGCCCAACCCTCTTCAACGTCTACATGAGTCCCCTCGCAGCCATCGCACGACAGCACAACCTCAACATCATCTCCTACGCCGACGACACCCAGCTGATCCTCTCCCTCACCAACGACCCCGCCACCGCCAGAGCCAACCTACACGAAGGGATGAAGGAGGTAGCCGAATGGATGAAGAACAGCTGCCTGAAACTGAACTCGGACAAGACGGAAGTCCTCATCCTGGGATCCTCACCCTCCGCCTGGGACGACTCCTGGTGGCCCCCCGCCCTGGGCAGCGCACCCAAACCAACAGACCACGCACGCAACCAGGGCTTCTTCCTGGACTCATCCCTCTCCATGACCAGACAAGTCAACGCCGTCTCCTCGTCGTGCTTCAACATCCTACGCATGCTACGCAAGATCTTCCGGTGGATCCCCGCCGAGACCAGGAAGACAGTCACCCAGGCCCTCGTCACCAGCCGACTGGACTACGGCAACTCCCTCTACGCCGGAATCACCGCCAAACTCCAGAAGAGACTCCAGCGGATCCAGAACGCCTCAGCAAGACTCATCCTGGACATCCCCCGTCGCATCCACATCTCCGGACACCTGCGAGACCTGCACTGGCTCCCGGTCAACAAGAGAATCACCTTCCGTCTCCTCACCCACGCACACAAAGCCCTGCACAACCAAGGACCAGGATACCTCAACAGCCGCCTCAATTTCTACGCTCCCAAACGCCAGCTTTGATCGACCGGCCACGCCCTCGCCGCCGTCCCCCGCATCCGAAGAGTCACCACAGGGGGAAGGTCCTTCTCCTACCTCGCCGCCAAGACCTGGAACTCCCTCCCGACCCACCTCCGCCTGACCCAGGACCACCTCGCCTTCAGGAAGCAGCTCAAGACCTGGCTGTTCAAGCAGTAGCGGACCCCCCCTCCCCAAGCGCCTTGAGACCCTCCGGGTGAGTAGCGCGCTATACAAATGCTTGATTGATTGATTGATTGATTTTTAATGTTTCACATGCCAATTGTCTCTCTCAATTTTTGTGTTTATGTATATGTATTTGTTGGATGTATGACATTACAGCGCATGCTTTTACATCGCATGCCTTTACAACGCGGTCATTCCGATGGCTATCGCCATTACATCTTTCCCCCGACCGTAGCAGAAAAAGAGAGGAAAGGAGAGAGAGTAGGAGAGTGAGAAGCGCCGGATCGTTACTGGTCTTGTGGTGTTTCTACTGCCGGGTGAGTGATATGCATGTGGTGATTGTCAGGCTGTGTACCTGGCTGTGCTGTCTATGGGGGTTTGTGCGAGGAAAGGTAGTTGTCTAGAGACACCCACATGTTTGATTGTCTATGCGTCTTCGGTGTGTGCTTCGCCGTTATGGTGTCTGCCCCCCTCAGGAAGGTGACCCAGTTGAACCAGGCCTTGAACGTGGCCTTCCCTGTGTCCTTCCAGTTGTACAGTACCGTTTTGACCGCTGCTGTTAGCAGCAGGTCAATCAGGTCTCTGTCTTCTCTTGCTGTGATTGAGGGAGCCATGAACCCTATTGCTAGGCTATGAAAGTCTAGTTGTAGTGCGGCCCCTGTGATGTCATTTATCATTGTGCCAATCATTCCCCAGAACTTCCTTACTTTGGTGCAGTGAAAGATGAGGTGTGCCAGATCCCCCGTTTGTTTGTTGCAGTTCCAGCAGGAATCGCTCTCGCGTATTCCTATGGAGGCTAGGCGGGCGGGGGTCCAGTATGCCTTGTGTATCAGCCAGAATTTGGTCCGGTCTAGCATTGTCGTTACTTTATTTCATGACGTGGATCTCCAGATGTCAGCCTTCTCCTCTTCGCTCAGCTCCCTACCCGCTAGCGCTCCCCAGTAGGACATGACTTTATTGTTGAGTTTGGTGGATTTGGGGCTCAGGGCCTTGTAGAGGTGTGCTATTTGGTGCCCTAGTTTGTTGAGATTCGTGGCGTATTGTAGGATTGTCGCTGTTTGTCTATTCAGGTCTGCCTTCCCTATTGCTACCTTTATTTTTAGGAAGTTGTACAATTCAATGCTGTCCATTCCGTGTTTCTCTTTGAACGTGTCAAAGTGGTGTGTGTGCCCTGCTTTTGGAGGTGGCTTACTGTGGATATGCCATGTCTGTACCATGAGTGCATGTCCAGTATTTTGTCTCTTTACTTGATTCTGGGATTATGCCATATGGACTCCATCTCAGTGTTCTTTATACTCGTGCCTAGTAGTCTGTCTATACTTAGGAGGGCTTTCCTGGTGCTTCTTAGGATGGGGTCGTGCTTGATGCCAGGGTGCCGGTTTGCTGTCAGAAGTGCGACGGGTTCCATGCCACCCAGTAGTCCTCTTTCTAGTGTGAGCCAGGCCGGGGTGTAGTCTTGTTTGGGGGTAAGCCAATATAGTCCCTGTTTTGCTATGCATGCTGTGTGGAATGTTTTGAAATTTGTTATGTTTAGGCCCCCTAACTCTTTTGTTAGTCTCAGTTTCTGTAAGCTAATTCTGGGCTTTTTCCCCTTCCATAGGAAGGTGTTGAGAAATTTGTCCAGTTTTTTATGGAAGTCCTCCGTGTTGACCAGCGGCAGCATGTTGAGCATGTAGTTCACTATTGGTGTAAGCATCATTTTGATCGTCTCCACCCTTCCCCACCAGGTGGTGAATTTGGGTGACCATCCTTCTACCCTATCCTTGATTTTACGGAGTATGGCCTGTTCGTTCTGGTCTAGTGTTGACCTGAGGTCCCTCTCAAAAAGGAGGCCTAGGTATTTGATGGGTTTTCTCTGCCATGTCAGCCCCGATGTGCCCAGTACTGACCTTGTGGTGTGGACGTTTAGGGGTTTGCACTCTGATTTTTCCCTATTTAGCTTGTATCCCGAGACTTGTGCATATTGCTCTATGGTGTCCATCAGGGCTTTGATTGATTCCTCGGGATTTTCAGTGATGATTAGCACATCGTCCGCATAGGCCGCCAGTTTGAAAGTTTCCCCCTCCACTGGTATCCCCGATATATTGGTGTTGGTTCTTATCATACTTAGAAGTGGTTCTATTGCTAAGAGGAACAGGGCAGGAGATAGTGGGCACCCTTGTCTCGTTCCCCGTTCCAGGCGAAGTGGGTCAGATGTCCCTCCGTTAACTACTACTCGCGCTTTGGGTTCGTTGTAGAGGGCCAGGACCATCTTCCTGTAGTTGGGGCCCAGCCCAAATTTTTGCATGCACTGATCTAGGAACGGCCAAGACACTCTATCGAATGCCTTCTCTGCATCTAGGGATATCATCACTGCTGCATTGCCGCTTTTGGAAGAGTGGTTTATTATGTGGCATAGCAACCTTGTGTTGTCATGGGGCCTGCGGTTTTTAAGATAGCCTACTTGCGAGCAGTGTATGAGCTTGGGTAGGTGTGCGTTGAGCCTAGTTGCAAGGATCTTAGCGTAGATTTTACAGTCTACATTTATAAGTGAGATTGGTCTTTAGTTTTTTGCCTGCTGTGTGTCTTTGCCTTCTTTTGGTATAACTATTATGTTGGCCTCTGCCATAGATGGTGTCATGCACCCATTTTGCACGCAGGTTGCGAAGACCTCTGTCATTGTGGGCTTGAGTATGTGGAGGTACTGTTTGTAGAAACCAGCTGTAAATCCGTCTGGCCCTGGTGCTTTGTTGTCTTTGAGACTGGCTGTGGCTCGCCGTATTTCGTCCATCGTGATTTGTAAGTCAAGCACCTCTCGTTCGGTGGCTGTTAGAGTTGGTGTGGATATTCGTTCTAGGAGTTCTTTGCCTCCGTCGTCTCTTAGGGTGGTGTCTTTTTTATAGAGTTGTTCATAGAAATCTTTGAACACTCTGAGTATTTCCTTGTTTGAGGTCTGGGATTTGTTATTCCCGTCCTTGACGGCTGCTATTAATGTTGTCTCTGTTTGCACTTGAGGTAGGATGCGAAATTTTTGCCTGCCCTGTTTGCTGTACATAGGTTGATGGCTTTATACTTGTTTATCCATGTCCCTGCTCTCTAACTGAGGATTCTGTTCAGCTCGTACTTCCGTTTGGTTAATGTTGTGAGGGTGTTCCTATCCTCCCTGTTCGCTATATGCCCTGCCTCTAAGTGTTTGATTTCTTTTTCAAGGTCTCCGATCTTTTTGTTCCTCTCTCTGTTCAGCCTGCCCTTGATGGCGAGTATTGTCCCCCTGATTGTGGCTTTTAGTGCATCCCATAGTGAATTCCTGTCTGTGTCAGGAGTGTCATTGATTGCCAGATATTCTCTTATTGCTGTCTCTATTTCTGCCTTTGCTGTCGTGTTTCTGATCAGGGAGTCATCGAACCTCCATCTGCGTGTTGGCTTCTCGTTATGTTTTCCTGATAGCACTAGGCTGATGTGTAAGTGGTCTGAAATCGTTCGTATCCCTATCGCTGTGTGGTCAATGAGGTGGGTGTGTGTGTCTGATATCAGGATGTAGTCTATTCTGCTGTAGGAGTTGTGGTGGTTTGAGTAAAACGTGTACTCCCCGCCGTCCGGGTTTTGGAGCCGCCATGGGTCCTTGAGATCTAGTTTGCTGCAAAGGTTCCTTAGGATGTTGCTCTTTTGCAATGTTTGGCTTAATCTGTGTGGGTACCTGGCGATGGCTGGGTCAAAAACTTGGTTCATGTCCCCGGCTACCACTAGAAGCTCCCCCAATGGTAACGTGTTTAGTTGCTCTCCCACTCTGTCCCAGAAGGGCCTGTCCTCAGTGTTAGGGCCGTAGATGTTGGCCACGTGTACTGCTTCTTCTCCTCTCGTCATACTGGTCACCAGCATTCTGCCCTCATTGTCCGCCTGTGAGCTACTGAGTACTAACTTTGATTTCTTGCTTACTATTGTTACCACCCCGTTCTTTTTGTTCTGTGCTGGTGATCCTATAACTTCGCTTATCCAGCTAGCTTTGAGTCGCCCTATGTCCTCCGCCTCTAGCCTTGTTTCTTGTAGTACATATATGTCGCTTTTCATTTTCGCCAGGTAGTCTAGGACTTTCTTTCTTTTCACTGGGTGATTCAGGCCTTTTACGTTCATGGACACTACCTTGATATCTGTGCTGAGTTGAGATTGGTTGTTTTTTTATTCTTTTTTTCTTTTTTTTTTTTTCTCTTTGTTTACCAATGATTAAAGCGGAGACAATAATTTCCAGGCAAGATTGGAAATCTGCCGAGTAGCTATATAGCTAGCTCATCTCAGGAACGTTGGAATTATTGTGTAGGATAAAGGTATAATGGCGCACGTTGACTGGTCCCAAAAGATAGCTGGGAATCGACAACCATATGGAGCAGGGAAGGCACACAACGTGGAAGGACCGTCAAATCTCTCAAATACCTTTTTATCTACTCTCTCGCAAATATGAGGTTAAAGAAAAAAAAAAAGAGATTGGTTGTTGTGTGTCATTTGTTGTGTTGTGCATCCGGCGTTGTGTATGGCTCTGTTCTGTGTGCCTCCTTTCTCTGGGTCCTCCTCATTCCCTCAGTTTTGTGTGGTTGTCTGTTCTCACCTCTGCACTGACCTCTCCTGATATAACGTGTGGTTGATAGATAGATAGAAAGATAGAAGAAAAAAAAATAGATTTGCCTCATGCATGTGCTCCCCGCATCCCCCTCCCCCTCCCGTGCCCCCCTCCCATCCCTCCCCCCTCCCCCCCTTACTTGCTGAGTGGGAGTGCAACGACAAAGTTCCTTTTGCTCCGCATGCTCCCTGAGGTTATGTTGAAGGTTCTTCAGTTATTCATGGTTTCTCCTAAATTGGTCTATGAGCTCTCGTGCTTGTTCTGGAATACAGTTCGTTTTCCAACGGTTTTCCTCTGTCTGCGAGGTAGGTCGTTGTAGCCTGTCCATCTTCCACTCTCTTAGCTGAGGGCACCTTGTGAGGTAGCTGTGCCCATTTGTTTGTCGTTCTTTGTTGCTCCTTTGCAGTTCTTTGTTGAGGAGGCTTTGCTGCATGTTGCCGTCCTTGGCCATAGGTCAAAGATCATGGGTTGCCGTTTGTGTGGGGGTCCTGTGCCTTTGAGGTAGATATCGGTGAGGTAGTTTATATCAGTGAGGTAGTACTGTGTGTAGGTGTGCATAAGCTTCGGCCTTATTCCGATTTGTCCGCCTCGTGCAGTGAGGCTCTTCTTTTTACTGCTGTCGGGTTTTTCGTCTCCATCTCCTCTGTTGGCTGTTCTCGTAGGTACTTCCTCAGATCCTCTGGCTCTTCAAAAAACAAAGATCGCCAGTTGTCTGTAACCTTGAAGCGTGAGGGGCCTGCGAAACTGAAGTTGAGGTTTCTTCTGCGTAGGGTGTCTCTCATGGCTAAAAAGCCCTTTCTGATCTCCACAGTTGGCTTGGAGTAGTCCTGCGCTAGCACAATCTTGCTGCTCGCCCAGGTTAGGTTTTGGTTTCTCCGGGCAAATGCGAAGATAGCGTCGGTATGCTCAGCTCTGAGTGGGCAGCAGATTATTGGTCTGGGGCCCTTCCCTAGTGGTGGCTTGCCTGCTGGGACCCTGTAGGCTTTATTGGCCTCGAACTGTTTGTTAAATTTCAAGCCTGTTAGTTTTGACAGAACTTCCTCTAACATGGCTGAGCAGGATCCGGCCTTGTCTTCTGCTCCTTCTGGCATACCCAGTATTCTTATATTGCCCCTTCTGGCTCGATCGTCCTGTTCAGTCAGTTGTTTTTGTAAGGCTTTAGTGATCTTTGAGCACACCTCTGTGGTTTTGGTGTTGTTACCCATTGCGTCTTCCAGTTCGCTTATTCTCCCCTCAGTGACTTCAATCCTTGTGTTGGTGTTGTGTTGATCAGCTCGTATCGCAGCTAGCTCCAGTTGCATATTGTCAATTGTGACTTTAGTTTCTTTTGCCACGTCTTTTACCTCATTAATCTTCCTTAGGATTGTCTCTAGGCTTGCTGTTTCACTTTTCAGCTTCATAGGCGATTCTGGGTTTTCTTTCCTCAGTTTTTTTTGGTCGCCTGCAGGTTTTCCTTCTTGTCCCGACATCGTGCCTATCCCTCTTCTCACTTGCACGCTGCCTAGCCTTCCTTCTTTTTGCGTTTCTGCTAGTACCTCGGGTGGTACGGATCTTGGAGCCGGGGCGGTAGTCGTTGTACTGTTTGTTTGAAACCGGCTTGGTTCTCTAATGAACCGGGTCCTTGTTTTCGCTTTTGCCCCTGCCAGCGCGTGCTTTGTCTCGTTCGCCTACCCTTAGGCCTGGCTCTCGCTGTCTCGAGTGTCGAATAAGCCTTGAGTCCTGGGCTCCTGCTGTGTTTGGGTGGTCTCCTTGTCTTTATGCAATAGGCCGTGGCTTGGGTTGCAGGCGTTGCGGGCTGGTCTGGCTCTTCTGTGTTGTTTCCCTGCTCCCTGCTTGACTTGTACTCTGCTGCCAAAGATCGAGAGTATCAGCGGCTGGCTATTGGTACTGCCGTTGTTTGACTCGTTGCCCTACCCCACGGCCGCTCCCCTCGCCGCGTCTTGCTTCCGGCCTCTTCCTTCGTGCCTCCTGACTTGCGATGTGCAGCACCAGTCCTCTTAGCGCCTCTGTGTTTCTTTTACGCTGGCGCTGTCTCAGGGATCATCGGGCCGCACACCACTCGGTGCTTCCTCACTTCCGTTCTGCTGCTTCCTGTTCTCTTGCTTCTTCCGTGGCCTGGAGTCACTTCCGGTAATGGCGGCGCCTGGGGGAGAGGTTTCACTTTCTGTTCCGCCTCGGGACGTCTTTTTTTACCGTTACTGCTGCTTTCGTGCAAGGTTAGGTCTCCGATCGGCGTTAGGGGATAGGGCGTGCGCTCCAGTTACCTTCGTGCGCTTCCATTCCCACTCGTTAGTTGCACTTCTACACCGGTGGTCTCTTATCGCCTATTGGTCCCCTCCGCTGACTTGCGGTAGTTTCCCCCTGTCTCCTTTCTCCTGGCTTGCCCTTTGGCTGCTCGTCTTTGGTGGGTGTAGGGAGCGGTGCTGGCTCGCCTCGTACCTTCGGGAGTTGCAGGGGTTTCCTCCTCTCCCTCTACGAGCTGACGGCCGCCATTTTGTCTTCTCCCGTGCTGCAGGCAGGAGGGGGGGTTTATTCCTATTTTATTTGAGAGGCCACTTGCTAACCGCTGCCCTTGGAGCCCTTCTTGTAGCTTTGTACTTCCGACGTATTAATTTGTTTTCCAAAGTTAAAACCGCCACGTTTAGCTGGTAAAAATCCGCTATTGTTGCCTCAGGACCGTAGTGGAATAACCAAATTCACCAAAGCGATAATTCAAATCGTGTATTGTTTGCTGTTGTATTAGGTCGTCAAGGGCTATTTTATTAGATTTGACCATGTCGGCCAGTTTCGTGTGGTCCACCTTCAGCAAGGTAAAGCTGGTAGTCAATGTACCTTCTATGGCTGTGCGTGAATCCCTTATTTCCTTTAAGATCAAGTCCAACTTATCATCAATGAGACTTGGCTATGTAGGCGGCACCACGTCCAGGTCAGGATTATGCATCGGAGTACACTGTATAGTGCCATCCGTCCCTTCAGGAGGTGGGGCTCCAGCTGTTTGGTTTTGAGACGCCTCATTATAGGAATGACCAAGGATAGAGGGTGCCTTCGTTTGTTCACTGTAACACTATCCACTCGTCACAAGCGGGCGTCACTGTATTTCGCCCTATTAGGATCCTTGCCGGAGCCAACGCCTTCAATGCCAGGTATAACCTTGTGCCCTCTTCTCCATTTCGCACAACTCACCACGGCACTGTGACTCCAGACCACAGGTATGAAGGAATGCCCACTGTTCAAGACACTTGCCAGCCTATTACTTTCACAATGTAGTTACGGTGCTCTGTATTAATATCGTAGGAGCTGCGCCACTATCTGGGTATCACTGCAGTCAGCGCACCAACCCGTCCCTCACTGTTCAGCCGCCTCGGATCTAACAGCAACTGCATCCGCTGGAACGTACAGGGCCCTTCCTTTCACATCAATGCTGTGCTTTGCAAACCTCCTCTTACAGCTAACATCTACTGCCGGCGGGCCCCTGTAATGAATCCGTTAGTGTATGCCTTCCTGTTGCCGCCCCAGTAAGATTAAGAAGTTACTCTATGTTGCATACTGTGCAGCACGCTTCAAAAATAGGATCCACAGATGCCCATCCATGATCTGCACACAGCAGTATGGTCACAGGAACATGCGCCCCTGGTACAGTTCTATGTTCCCTTTCATTGTCCCTGCAGTAGTTGTTGTTCCCTTGGTATGACTGAGGGGTTCGTAATGGAAATAGGACGACACAGCTGTCCCGGTGGGGTGCCTTCACAGTCCGTTCCTACATATCGGGAGCTTCAGGAATGGCCGGCGTGACGCAGTAATTATTTCCCTAAGAGGCGCCTCCTTGTCTTCCCACCGTGCTCCAGGCAGCTAGGGCACCCCCTGATCTCCCGAAATTCTCATTGTCACAGAGTATTGCTGGGGGGAGAAGTTCCAGCCCCGCTCAAGCGTCCCCTGCTGGTCTTTTCTTCTGCTGTGTCCCTTGGTCACTTCCGCCTGCCATGTTGGATTTTGCTGAGCTTCCCATACCTGGCAAGTTCCGTTGTCCTTGCACTTTTCTTCCTTGATTCTCCAGTTGCCAGAATCAGGAGAAATCAGGTTCTCTGGGCACTGTAGAAAATATATCTCCGCACCACCGGCAACACATAGAGTACAATCCACGCCGGCGCCACCAGGCTCCTCCATCCTCAATTGCTGATCAGCTCCGGGTAACGCCGGTCCTTTCATATCAAAGTTGGGCTCAAAAATTTACTTTTGAGGGATGCTGCACACCCCAACATTCCAGTTGTTTAGTGCGCTGCTTGTTAAATGCAAATGGCCAGTGGTTACCAGGATTATTGCCATAGTGTCAGGGCCTGGCTAGAGCTCCGCTAGCTCATGTCCGCCATGCTTAGCGGTTGACCACCGGTCTTTATATTGCTTTTAATGACGTAAAATCGGCCTTTGACCCCATTCCAAGATCCAAACTATTGGAGGAATCGGGACTACGATCGGAGTTTCTTGCGTTGGTTGTTCGGCTGCATGAGGATACCTACGCAAGGGTTTGTTGGGGGAACAAGGGCGGATCAAGGGCAACTGACTGAACAAATCAAAGTCATTAGGGGATGTGTCTTGGCTCCCACCCTGTTCTCACTATTCATCAATGGGATGGTAAAGCATCTGGAGGAAGTCCCCGCTGATGCCCCTACACTGGGGGGTAGAAAAGTAACAATCTTATTATTTGCGGATGCGTTAATGAGTTGAAGACCCCCAGTGGTCTTCAACTCCTTCTTGATCATTTCGTGGCCTTCTGTAAAAAGAGAGGCCTGGAGATTAATACCTCAAAAACTAAGCTCCTGACATTGGACCCCCACAAATCATTTAAAGGTAAATTGACATGGGGGCGAGTGTCCACTTTTGACTATCTGGGGGTGACTCTCTCGGAGTCAATGGCATGGAAGTACCATATTACTAAGAGGAATTTGCAGCAGAAGAAAACCTCAGGGGCACTGATTAAAGAGCATAGGGCTTCCCAAACGAGACCAATAGCAGCTCCACTTCAAATATATGATCAGAAGCTAGTAACCTCTGGCTTGTATGGGGCGGCGAAAATCTGGGAATTTGACAATCTTGAAGGCCTTTTACACACAGAAAATAAGTTCTTAAGATCTAAATGCTCTCTTCTCCAGAATATTCCACTCATCCCTTTAAGATTGGTTATGGTTAGAACAACTATAGTGGACAAAACAAGGCTTCGCCCCCTTCACTTCTAGTTACGACTCAAAAAAACACCTGAGTTTATTTACTATGCTATAGCCTTTGAAGATCTTTACAAACTTGATCGCTTCAAAAAAATAGGGTGGTCTACCAAAGCCAAAGGCCCTGCCCTCTGCTACAGGCCTGGGAACCTTGTGGGATGACAGATTGCTACTCCTGAGGCGGAAGCTGGGGGTGACGTTCCTCACTTTTAATCCTTGCTAATTTTGCACATTGTTGATTTTAAAAACAAACTGTGTTCTCCTAGTTGCTTAGCTGATTCTAGCTGTCTCTGGGCTTTGGGGACACTCTCTTGTGCAGCGGAGCCAGCGCTGTTGTAGGGAGGGCCAAAACTTCGCCGCCATCACCACCCACGAGACACTGGGCCACGCCCCTTACACTTAGCCACGCCCCCTTTTGGAACCATAAATTGCCGCGCTGAAGTACAAGCCGGCGATGACAGATAGCTACTCCTGAGGCGGAAGCCGGGGGTGACGTTCCTCACTTTTAATCCTTGCTAATTTGGCACATTGTTGATTTTAAAAACAAACTGTGTTCTCCTAGTTGCTTAGCTGATTCTAGCTGTCTCTGGGCTTTGGGGACGCTCTCTTGTGCAGCGGAGCCAGCGCTGTTGTAGGGAGGGCCAAAACTTCGCCGCCATCACCACCCACGAGACACTGGGCCACGCCCCTTACACTTAGCCACGCCCCCTTTTGGAACCATAAATTGCCGCGCTGAAGTACAAGCCGGCGATGACAGATAGCTACTCCTGAGGCGGAAGCCGGGGGGTTGACGTTCCTCACTTTTAATCATTGCTAATTTTGCACATTGTTGATTTTAAAAACAAACTGTATTTCTCCTAGTTGCTTAGCTGATTCTAGCTGTCTCTGGGCTTTGGGGACACTCTCTTGTGCAGCGGAGCCAGCGCTGTTGTAGGGAGGGCCAAAACTTCGCCGCCATCACCACCCACGAGACACTGGGCCACGCCCCTTACACTTAGCCACGCCCCCTTTCCCTCCCCATAACAATGCTCACTCCTCGGAAGCGCAGCAGACGAGCGCAGCGGGCGCGCCCTCAGCACGCCGAAGACATGCCAAAGACCAGCCCGTCTGTGCCCGTCCGGGCCAGGACGGGGCACAGGGCAGAAGGCTATGCTCCGCCCACTCATAAAAGGCTGGTAAGATCCCCTAGTCAACTAAGAACGCTACGCCCGATCACTAACATTAGGTGTACAACGCTCAAACTTCACAAAACAGGAGTCACCTCCTGCCTAAATTGCAACCTTACCATTAACACTCGCCAACCTTATCCTGACGCTGCGAGGAGGCACAGGAAACGCAAACAACCCTGCAATGTTGAAGCGAAAGTATACTTGTTCTATAGTACTAACTGCCGCTCACTACCGAAACACAAATTAGACATCTTTAATCTCCTATTGGAAGATAAACCTAGCGTCCTTTTCCTGACAGAAACGTGGCTACACGAGAGTGCTGGCCCGGACGTTGCTACTGCCCTCCCCGCCAACTATGCAATTACTAGGATAGATAGAAATAAACAACTAGGGGGTGGATATGCAATCATCTTTGATAGAGATTTGAAATGTACGTTAGAACCAGTCAACATCCCTGACTGCGAAGCCGTCTTTTTAAAAATATCTTTGAACCCAAACTTCACGATGTCTGGCCTATTGATATACCGGCCCCCAAGCAATTCATCCCAATGGGCGTCAAATCTAGCCAATCATATCACTTCGTCCTACATAGCCTCCAAAAACTTCTCACTTATTGGTGATCTCAACTTACATCTTCACGACCCTTCTACCCCCTTCTGCTCTAATTTGTTAGATGATCTGACGGCCCTTAACCTGACCTTAGCCAACTCGGGACCTACACATAAAGCGGGCCATCTACTCGATCCCATTATTTCAAATATCAACGAGCTAAAATGGCATGACACCATACCCATTTGTTGGTCTGACCACCATTTAGTAAAATTCAGTATCAATCTCCCACCTACCACCACTATGCAATCTGTTTTGCTAGCTACGTCCAGGAAAAACTGGAAATTACTGGACATGGCAAAACTTAACTCAGCACTCCATGAAAACCCTCCTAGAAATGGTCACAACATGGACAGCTTAGCAGCAGCCACTCAACAATGGCTCAGTGACGCCGCTGATCACTGTTTACCCACCTCTTATATCAAAGGAAACAGACACCGTCACCCTGCCCCATGGTTTAATGACCTTTTGAAAATTGAAAAATCGAAATGTAAGGTACTTGAGTGGCAATGGCGTAAAGATTACGCCCCTGACGTAATAAAGACCTACCATGAAGCCAGAAATGTATACCACACTGCTTGCGCGAAAGCGCGAGCCTTGTTTGTTTCAAACACCATCATGGAAGCAACAAACAAGCCGAAAACTTTGTTTAATAAGGTTAAAGCACTTGCGGGTGCACAAACCACAGCCACGGCTCCCCCTCTAAATGCTCAACAATGCCAAGATCTAGCCTGTTTCTTTTCCGAAAAAAATGAGAAAATCATCAGGGACATTAAAACCAACAATAATGAACCATCCCCTTTTTCTGACCCAGAACATGCTCCCTCCAGTGAAAATACCTTGGAATCCTGGCCTCCCATCACGGTTAACATACTGAAGACCATTTTTAAGACCATCAAATCCGGATCCCCCAGGGACCCGATTCCGATCAAAGTAATTAAACAACTGGACGATCGCTCTCTGGAAATCATCGTGGATACGCTTAATTCCTCGTTAGAACTTTCCACAGTCCCGGCCCTCTGGAAACACGCCATGATAACGCCATTGCTAAAAAAGCCCACAGCAGATCCGGAAACCCCAGCAAACTATAGACCCATATCTCTGCTCCCTGCTTTTTCCAAATGCTTAGAGAGACATGTCCACTCGGTCTTATCCACCTTTGCCGAAAACAACTCGCTCTTGCACCCTTCGCAATCGGGTTTTCGGGCTGGTTTCTCGACAGAAACCACCCTTCTAGGAGTTACAGAACACATACGGTATCTCCTTGACAATGGTCAAACGGTCGCGCTCGTGCTTTTAGACCTGAGCGCGGCCTTTGACACCATATCCCACGAAACACTCCTTAAGGCGTTATACAGAAACGGTGTCCGTGGGAAAGCGCTCAAATGGATTCGGTCTTTCTTGGCTCAACGGACATTCCAAATAACTTCCTCCTTGGCCTGCTCCGACACCTTTAAAGCCCCTCACGGAGTGCCAAAGGGATCTATTTTGAGCCCCCTGTTTTTTAACCTTTACCTCAGACCCCTGGCCGACCTAGCGGAAAGATCTGGACTTAACCTCATGACCTACGCCGACGATTCCCAAATTATTTTCTCCCTATCTGAATCTTGCCCATCATCTCCGTCTCTCCTTAAATTAGGGCTTCAAAACATCCTTAATTGGATGACAAGAAATCAATTAAAGCTTAACGGAGACAAAACAGAGATTCTTCTTCTAGGGAAACGACGAGATCTTTGGAACCCTTCACACTGGCCAAACCAGATGGGTAATTTTCCCACCCCAGTTACTCAAGTACGTAATCTGGGAGTCATCATGGATAGCTCCCTCTCCATGAACCAACAGGCCAATAAAGTTGTCGGCCTATGCCTTACCATAATGGCTGAGGAAAATTCTTTGGATGCTGCCCTCCTCCACTCAAAAAACTGTAGTCAATGCCCTCATAACATCACGGCTTGACTACGGCAACATCCTGTATCTTGGTTCCAACAAAGCGGTAGTCAGTCAACTGCAACTTGTCCAGAACGCAGCTGTTCCACTGCTGTGCAGAATCCCCAAAAATTCTGGAGTCTCGAGCTACCGTCGTGAACTCCACTGGCTCAGGGTAGAAAGCAGAATCCGTTTCAAAGCCCTGAACTACATGTTCAGAATCAAAGCTGGTACTGCACCCAAATACCTTTTAGCTTTGTTATGTTATGTTATTGCTTTTTGTAGTGCGCACAGCTACTCCAGCTAAGGAGCGTCCTGGCGCATTTGACAAGGGAGTGCATAAAAAACATAACAAAGCTAAAAAGGGAACCAGAGGGGACCACTCTAAGTACGTAACACAGGCAGGAGCTAAAAGAAACACTAAAACAAGAATGTTTTCAAGGCTTTCCTAAAAGCCATGAGATCCTCTAACAGGCGCAATTCCACCGGGAGGGAATTCCAAGCTGAAACGGCTTTTACACCAAAGGAGCTGCCGCCCATGCGGCAGAGCCTATATCTGGGGACTACAGCCAGGGCCTGGCCCTGGGAGCGAAGGGTGCGGGTAGGGACATAGAGGGAAATAGAACCAGACAAAATTTCCGGGCCTATGCCTCTCAAGATCTTAAAGGCCAGGCAGAGTACCTTGAAAAGAATACGCTTCCTTATTGGGAGCCAATGTAGGGAGCGAAGGACATTCGCCACCGAGCAGAATCTAGGGAGGCCGACAATCGCCCTAGCTGCAGCATTTTGTACCCGTTGTAATCGAGTAAGCTCAGCCTGATTAGCCCCCGCGAGAAGAGAACTCGCGTAATCCAGGCGAGAGATGACAGTGGCCTGGATTACTAACTGTTTGGTTGGGGCATCAAAGTACTTAAGAACAGGTCTTAAGCCTCTCAGCAGACCAAAGCAGCATGCAGCTGTTCTTTTAGTATGTCCTTCGAAAGTCAGACCCGAGTCAATCCAGACTCCCAGATTTTTCAGCTCCAAAACTGGCGCCGGGGAGGGCCCCAACTCAGATGGCCACCATTGGTCACCCCAAAGTTCCGCTCCCCTACCGACAACCATGACTTCTGTTTTAGTGGCATTTAGCTGGAGACAGTTCCCCGTCAGCCAGCTAGCCACCGCCTTCAATCCATCCTGAAACCTGGGGGCATCTACTTCCGCATCCCCGCTGAGAGTAACCGCCAGCTGTGTGTCGTCGGCATATGAGACCAAGGTTAGGTCTCACGTAGAGATTAAACAACGTGGGACTCAGCGAGGATCCCTGCGGAACCCCCATGGCCAGTGGCTGGAAATTGGATTTGAAGGGGGAGATGGAGACACAGAAGGAACGATTGCTAAGGTAGGAGCGGAACCACTGCAGAGCCTGTCCACCGACACCTATCTCCTCAAGCCGATGCAGGAGGATGCTGTGGGAGACTGTGTCGAAGGCGGCGCTGAGATCTATCAGCGCCGCCGTCTGCCCAGCATCCCGCACCCCACGGTGGCTTTGGCACATCCTTACACTCCCAAGCAAAACCTTCGCTCGCAATCAGCTGCCAACTTCTGCGTACCAAGATTCAAACTGGCAAGAATGGGAGGCAGATCTTTCGCCCACCTTGGACCATCCCTCTGGAACGCACTCCCTCCCTACATTCGAAAGGAGGAAAACCATGCTAGGTTTAGAAGGCACGTTAAGACTTGGCTATTCGAACAATAACCAGAATAGCCAGTAATTTCCTGCCTTCTTTATGCTGTGTCTCGGCGCCGGGAAACCCTTTTTGGGTAGCTGTCGCGCCTTACAAATTAAAAAAATAAATAAATAATAAATAAATGTGTCCGATCCTAGCCTTTTGCCTTTATAGAGAAATTGCAAAGTCGCACTATTGGAATTGGCTGGGGCAGACAACTGTTTCCCAACCCAATGCTGGCCGACTCTCACTATAGTTTATGGAGTTTAAGTGCCTAGGTGTATATGAACAGTACATGGAGGTAATTTCAACACCACAAGATAGGAAGCTCTACATACAATTTAGGTTCGGCTGCCTATCTGTGAATTCTTTCACAGTGGCTTGGCAACGATCTTTTGAGGTTGTACAGCATTGTCTGGCTTGCCCCGGGACACTGGAGACGGTTAAACACATCCTCTTCGTGTGTCCTTTATACATTATCTCGAGATCCAAATGGTTAGCACCTGTATGTAGGCCCATGAGGACTCTGTGTCATCAAGAAGCATTTCGTATTTTAGAAAAAGACTCCAGGCCATTAATAGTTTGCGCTGTGGCAACATTTCTACGGAAAATGTGGATCCTCAGGCGTCATGCACTAAAGACGAGATAAAGCATGTTCCCTAGAACTATTTGACATTATTTTTAACTTGTTTTTAACAATTTGTTATCCTTTATATTCTTTCTTTTAATTGTTTATAGTCGTTTAGTTAGTCGGAGCAATTTGTTGGTTTATTTATAGCCAAGCTATGAATGAATTATTGCTATACTTGCTGCATTGTACTCTTGTAGTATTTTGCACTTTTTTTTAAATCCTGTGTGGGGTTTTAACCTAATATTACCTAGAACGTTTACCCTTTGTTTTTTTCCTTCCAAATTACTGTTTTAAATACTTACATCAAGATGCTGGTTTTAGCATAATACCCAAATCTTGTTCAAAACTGTATTATTGCTGGTATCAATTGAACCTTTTGTAATTTTTAAACTTGCACTTTTATGGTCGTAATGACCGAATAAAGGGGCATATTATCAAGACAGGGGATACAATTATCGCTGTTTTAGCGGCAGAAAACTGCTGCTAAAACGGCAATAATGGGCTTGATAATATGCTCTATGAAATTCCAATTGAAGCCCATGTTAGATGTCCTTCACATCTAACATGGGCTTCAATTGGAATTCCATGAGCATATTATCAAGCGCATTATCGCTGTTTTAGCTGCAGTTTTCTGCCGCTAAAGCGGCGATAATTTTATCGCCTGTCTTGATAATATGCCCCAAAGTATTTGAATGCGCTTGATGTCACTATGCATCTGTGTCCAATCAACATGTCGAGCTTCATTATTCACTAGTAATTAATGGTACATCCAAAAAGGACAACGTCTCAAAGTAGAATACGTATAGATGTGTCAATGGCTTGTAGTAAGCCTAAATCCATGTTTGTGTGCTTTTTAACCATTCATTTACTTTCTAAAAGGTCTCATAGAGATAGAGTTGAAATTACTGTTCCCACCATTAATACCAGTTCGGCTTGATATACTCCATCATGTACGGAGTACAAATTTGTGACTTTGTGTATAGGATTTGGCAATGCATCTGTTATTTACATAGACAGAGGGCTGTAGCTGTAAGACTGTCCATTTTACTGTTCAAAGCAAGCACTTACCTGATGGGGGAGTAATACTAAGTGACAGATGAGTACTATGCTAGGCAGAACCAAGGTGTGATTCCAGGTGTCAAGCATACATATGTGACTGGGTCCTAAGTTTAAAGCAAAGCTAATCACCCTACCAGGGGAGCCATTGACAGCCCCGTAGTTATTGCCTTTTCAGTCAAGTTTTAAAAGGGTGCGGAGTACATTGTTGTGCCACATAGCACCAGTGCATTGCTCAAGTGGGTATGGCCCACTCTCAATCTCAAACATAGGCCATTTGAAGATATGTCTCATATCCAAATAGAGCTGTGTAATCTCTGAACAGAGATAAAAGTTATGCCACCTCCACCCAAAACCAAGCCTATGCGGAGCTGAAACTGCAAGCTTTTCCCAGCATTCTGCCTCTTTTCCTGTCTGTAATGAGTGGAAACCCATCAGTCTGAAAGCACAACCTGTTGAGGCTGAGTCGCAGTGCTGTGCAGCCCAGTGCAAAACTCTGAAGAGGATATTTCCAAAATGCCAGCAAGTGACAAAGGCTTGTGAAGGTTGGAAAGTTGAATAAAATGTGTCCTCAAATGTACATGTGCTACCCTAAAATATGGAAATGCAAAATGTTTCGTTAGAAATTGAAGTGCCATATGAACTCTGTTCTAGAAAGTGGTCCCAAAACAGCACCTACCTAACCACCTAGGTGCAGCTACCCAATTGCTGGTAAACCAAGTTTGTTCAGCAAATATCTGGCCTTTTTTGTCTTCTTGTCTGAGCTGTGAGGTTTACAATGGCCACATTAATTTGGCATACCTTTGGAGTCTCAAATTAGTCTTACCTTTTAGAAAATACACTGCCCTCCGATAGCTTTCAGGTGCCCAGTACCTCCCTGACCATACAATGTCCCACCTGCCATTGCAGCATAGAATAGTCTGTGCCAACAACCCTTATTATTTCCTTTAGAAGCCTACTGTAAACTTACTGCTATGGACATGCTCCATGTTGGTACCAAGCGCTAAAGTGACCTGTATATTAATGGCACTGGCTGGACATGATTAATTTGGTCATTGTGAACCTCATTTATGAAAAGTGACGCATCGCTGCGTGAAAACAGAGATGTGTCACTTTTCATTGCGGCCTCCTTGCGACATGCTGGATGCGTCATATTTACAGTATGACACATCATGTCGCAAGGAGTTACAGATACGTCAGTATTTCTGACGTATCTGTAGGTGCAAAAATGACGCATTGCTGGATGTGTCACAAAAGTGATGCAACCCCAGTAATGTGTCCTTTCACATGGGGCAACCCCCATGTGAAAGGGCCTGCATGAGTCCTACGCCTGCTGTGAGGCAGGCGTAAGATATTGACGCAATGGCGTCCTAGAAGTGACGCAGTGAAAAATTATAGATTTCACTGCGTCACTTCTACGAGGCTTACTTGCGTGGGAACGCCCCCCCTGCATAAATTATACCTGATGCAGGTATAATGTGTTGCAGGGGTTTACAAAGTGACGCATCTGCTTAGATGCATCACTTTGTAAATAGAACGCAACAGGGGGCATGTTATACGCTACCGTTGCTTCCCAAAAAGTGAGGCAACAGGAGCGCAAAACTGATGTATGGCCTCATAAATAAGGCCCTAAGTGTGTTATCATGTTCTGGGTTTCCAAACACTTATTTCACAACCTGGCTGAGCCTTGCACAGAGTCCGATATTAAAGAAGTGTCCTTGATTATCAGATTTGGGGTATGTTACGCCTAATGAATGCCTGGCAAATGTTTCTAACTCCCCATATTCAGTGAGGATTAAGTGGCTCATCTATGATTAGAATGTATGAAATTCCTTTCTGTCTGATTACCATTTTCGAATCTGATGGAGTAGCACACAGCTTTTCCATTTTCCTTATGCATTACCTTGCCTCGGGGCCTGCAGCCCATCAAAATCAGTGTGTTACCAAGAAAAGCCTATGGATGAGAGAAGCTGCTTCTGACCTGACTGTGAACCCAACTTATGTGTGTGTGGGTGGGGGGCTAGTGACAGAGTTAAAATCCATGTGTGAGTTTGTGAAATGCATATATGATGCTTTGGCTAACAACCAATGTGAATAAACCATGATGGAGATGAAGTAACCATCAGATATGGTTTTCTAAAGGGATATGAATATGTACTCTGTCTTTTTCGATGATGTAAAGTGTGTATGGGATTTTCCATTTGATGGTTACAAAGCTGTGTGCCAATTGCTGAATTGTATGTGACAGCTTATCATGCAACATAAGCTTCTAAGGGCCTTATCTACAAGGAAAGTGACTCAGCATGGCACCGCAAGCCATTTGGATGCACCACGCTGAGTCACTTTCAAAGCACTGGGATGCAACATATTTACAATAATATGTTGCATCCCTGTGCTTTCCTCTGTGCTGGCGCACAATTGGCTGCCATGTGCCAACGAAGGCACCCTTGCACCCTGATTCAAGGATTTCTGTGTTACAGAGGAGATTGTTTTTGTGCAGGAATAGACACATTCCTGCACAAAAACAATCACAAGAGGTGATTTCCTATTTTGATGTGTGCTACAGAATGCAGCAAGCATAGAAAGAGGAAAAAAATGGGGAGAAATTAAAACATTTCTCCTCGTTGCACCTCCCTACGCCTCCCCTGGGGAGGAGTAGCATTCTGACGCATTCCCAGGTTTATGAAATTTGGTAAATCTGGGAATGTAGCAGAAGCCATGGGTGTTACGTGGAAACACCCACAGAAACACCCACAGCACGCCCCTTTCACACAACGTGATGTGTGAAAAGGCGCCATAGTTACAAGGGCACGAAAAGCCACGCTGGGTGGCTTAACATGTCCTTTTAAATTTCGGCCAGAAAAATGCACCGCTGGTGCGTCACAAAAAGTGATGTACCGTCAGTGTAAGGGGCTTGTAACTAAGACCCTAAGGGGCCCATTAGGATGGCGGGTGGATGGCACCACCGGCCATCCATACCTGAAAGACCCCCCGCCATATTAGTATGGCTGGGGGGTCCGCGGCGGATGGAAAGACCGTCCACTGCTTCTCCGCTGGTCGACTCGTCGACCGGGCGGAAAAGGGGCATGATTACAGACACCGCCATCCATATCACAATGCAGGCGGAGAGCAGCCTTTCCATGGAGGAGTTGCCGACCATGGAAAGGAATGCGTTTTTTGCTGTTGGGGGCCCATTGCAGGCCCCCAGGGTGTTGGTGGGGTGGGGGGTGCACATCGGGGGTACCCTCATTGCTATGCACTATGTGGTAGACACCATGTGGTGCCTGCCATGTACTGTATGGCAATGCTATGCACAGTACATTGCGAGTGGGTCTGCAGCCAGCAGATCCACCCGCAATGTAAAAGGCCCAGAATGCATCCTAATGCCAATGGCGGAATCGCCACAACTTCGTCGGTCGGTCCCTGGCTCCCTTGCGATGGCGAGCGGACTTTTTCCACCATCCAGCGTATTAGCCTCCATAGTGTTTAATCAATGTTGGATGAAATATATAGTGCAATGTATTTAGCCACCTAACGTAAGAGCAGGATGGCTGGGAGTTGCAATGCCTGCTTACAGCACCACTGCAAGTGCTCTATTTGTTTATGGAAAGGTGGAATCTATGATACACAAGTCATTTGGCTGTTGAAAAACTGAGTGTTGCTAAGAGCAGGATCTATTCATGAAGTCCAAACCCCGTAATCTAAGACAAGTGGCCGGAAATCTAATGAAAGGGTTTTTAAATCTAGTATTCATACTTTGCCACCTGTGAACGGCACCAAAACTGAGATTCCTGTACCGGTTTGCTGTCCCAGTGGCGGACCGCAGCCTGTGGAGTCAAGAAAAGTGTATGAGTGCTCTTCTAATTTACTTGTGATTTCTTTGAAATAACTCCATATGCATGTTGGTTCATAAACCGATGGTAGTATCTTCTATTTGTCCTACAGAGAAGACATAAGAAAGCTGATGGCGAGAGCTTTCTAGTTGCAGCTACTATATAAATCTTGGTAGGCCAACCCACCTTCTGCATCAAATTAGCAAGCCGAAAAACCTTGTTGACCCTAAGCTGTCCCCTTAAGGCTAAGTTGAGAGGTAGAGCGGCTAGCTGATCCAAGTTGGAGCAGGAAATGGGGGGTGCAACTGAATGAGGATTGGGTAGCCCGTCCGCCTGCTTGTAGGGTGCAGAACTTCTAAAAACTTGTAACAAATAGCCAATGGACCCTGATGATCATGAAGTTTGCCACAATGGAGCAGAGACCCAGGTCCTTAAAGTGTGGCACCGAAAATAGTGTACGGCATGCGAAGTAAAAGCTGAGGCACTGTGGAATGCGCTTCAAGAAATTACTAATGCCGTGTACATTTACTAAGGTGCCACTTCATTTCGGTGCTGCTGGCTCGCCCACAGAGAATGACCCTTGCAGCCCCAAGGTATTTATTAAATCAAGGTCTTGCCCAGGAAGTCACCTGCTTGAGACCTCCACCTCAAGCTCAAGCGCTTCCCCCTCTAGCCCTGAGGGGGATGAAGCAGAAAGAGAGGTGTGCCGCCTGGCAGGGGAATGCTGCTTTCTTCCAAATTGTCGCCCTTCCTGCAAAACAGGCAGCAACTTTAACAGAATGTACCATCATGCATCAGTCAAATTAGCCTATGCACTTACAATTCCAATCTGGCGTTATGAGTTGAATCACTCCATCATTTTGGCTCTAATGGGACATTGAAATAATATGTCCCATAGACTGTCGGATTTAAATGATGCTGATTCCAAGAACTTCTCACTGGTATCTTGGGAGTAATATGAGCACATTCTGCAGTGGTGTTATAATTTTGGAGACAATCAGTGCAAACATTTGTTTTTTTGAACTTGATATTTGTGCATGTGCGTACAGTTATTATGCCTTGGCATTTTACATTACACCTGTGATTGTGAGGCTGTTCCAGGGCAAATTATGGCTCCATAGTTAATTTGTAAAAATCTCGTCACCAGCGCTGTCGAATGCGGGGTTGATTTTTGATTCATCTACCACAATACGGTCCCTGGCAAAGTATGCATAGTCTCAGAAAAAAACATGTTTGTTTTTGCTCTAATGCATTTACTAAAATAACGTTGTGTGACTAGAAGTATATCTACAAGCATCACATTAAAAATTGAGGGGCATGTTATCAAGCAGGGCATTAAAAATGATCGCAGTTTTAGCGGCAGAATACTGCCTCTAAAGCAGCGATAATGGGATTGATAATATGGCCTTGTGAATTCCAAGAGAAACCCATGTTCTGGTGTGAACATGGGCTTCTATTGGAATTCTCCAGGGCATATTATCAAGCCCATTATCGCTGCTTTAGTGGCAGTTTTCTGCCGCTAAAATGGCGATAATTTTAACGCCCTGCTTGATAATATGCCCCTCTATATATTCGAAAGTCTGTACTAGCTACAAACACACACCACCCTTTTAATGTGCTGAACTTTTTTCATGGGACCCTCCTGTGTAGAGAAAAACAATTGCTCTCTTTACCTGGCATCCCTTTGTCTCTAATGGTCACTAACAATAAGCATTCGAGAAATATGCTTTGTTTGATGACCAAAGAGGCCTGGTACTGGAGGAGGCAGAAAGAGAGGCACTCACTGACAGATTCACACTGAAGTCAAGCAGCCCCGGCCAGCTCAGCACCCCAGCAACAGAGTGCCCAAGAGGCTGCCCCAGGCAGCGAGATACACGCTGTTGCAGTCACTTCTGCACACCGCGGGTGTGGCATTCATCTTTGGAAAATTATCAGCACTGTTGCAGCTCACCTGAAAGAAAGCTATAGCAACGGCCCTGTAAAATAGGAACCGGCGATGAGCATCGGAAACCACCAGCACAAATTAAGCACTGTAATGGCTTGAGCTTTGAGGCTTTTATTGAGCGTATGAAGATTGTGCCTGTCCATTTGTGACTGTGCTTGTGTATTTGAGGTCACATCTGTGCAATAGATTAGAACACGTAAGACTGGACTTGATCACTGAGGATGGGGGTTCATGATAAGATGGCTGTATTTGGGTACATGATGTCATTGTCCATACATATGGACAGCTGCGTTCCTAGTCTATGAAAGCGTGCCGCATGGATGTCATAACCGCAACCCTCACTTGAATACCATACCAACACCCTAGGTAAATTATGGTTGGTATTAAAATGTCACTGTATCTCCTTTCGTTACGTGTATGTTATTTTAATATTATTAGTCCTTTATGGTTCCTTGAGAGGTCGGTGTGATATTTTCTTGGTCAAAGATCACATAACAACTTTAGTCGCAAGGTAGTAGGAGTCAAGAAAAAAAGCTGAACTGTAAGATTTTCTCTCTATGCTTTCTAGCTCAGGAAAACATGAAACTGGTATTGAAAAAACTTTCTGGGGTTGCTTTTAGCTGCAAACTTCCACTCTTTAAAATTATTTTTTGCTTCCTTTAATGTCTCATAAATATTAAAGAATAATGAAATTAAGGCCATCTCGCATAGTTCAGTCAGTTTTAAAACATACAAAGTTTGTTGTTGATAAAGAAACATGTGAATTGTGTGTGTGTGTGTCTTCATTCTAAATCAAGTATTGTCTCCTTGGGGTAATATTTTAGATCTCTGCAGGAATTCCAGATATTTTAAATAAAGACTGACGTCCACCCTCATTGCTTACAATGATAGCTCTTTCATCCTTTGAAATTCTTTGCAACAGGAACATGCTCCTCAAATACTAAATATACGATCTATTTGATACACAAAAACACACGGGTGGTAAAATATTAACGTACGCTTGAAACTTAATAAGGGGCATAAACATTTATTTTTACAAATAAATAAAAATAATATCATTTTATAACAATGCATAAGACTATTTGTAAAATACATTTTAGTTATATTCATATTCTGGTTTGCAAAGTACATTGGTATTAAATTATTGCCTTAGAAAAATAAACTAGTACAAAGTTAAAGTGTTTGTGAATATATCGCTGGTTTTTCTTTGCTTACGTTTCTACCCCTTTCCAAAAAAGCATCCATTCAGGAACTACCAGATGAGGCAACTGATTCTTTCACACAATAGTCTAAACAACATTTATTTGCAGGGTAATGTGTCTCTATATGTTTATGCTGCTCCAAGTAGATAAAAATAACTTTTGAAGGCTTCTATTTTCTTTTTACTTTCTTTTCTAGAGAAATTTCAAATTAAAGGGATTCAAGAAAATTAACAAAACACAGATGCTGACAATAAATATATGCAATTATTTGGATTATGAATACAAACGTTTTTAAATATTGCAGTGATTAGTTAGTGAAATAGATGGAACACTCATTGTTTACATTCAAATATGCCACTTAATAATACACATATAATTGTATATTCCAATTATAATGTATATTTTTCCTTGCTTGTATCATGGATAACAGCTTAGCGAAGTCCATTAGTTTTGTCTTCATACTAAATAGTACAAAGTTAACATTTTGTGGTATGTTATAAAGGTGTCCCTTACACAGTCTACATAGATGTATCTTACATATACAGTCTATGCAACATGTCCTTTTTAAACTTTTTTGTTTAAAAATATATAGCACTTTAAACATCTGGTCCTAACTCTCTGTGATGGACAACGGGCCCTTTGTTTGTTACAGAACAATGAATGCAAATTAAAACAACTGTATGTACTATTCACGGGTGAAATAACAAATCCAAAAATGATTACTTTATTTTTTAGACTGCAAAACAAAACTGTGGAAAAAAGCTACAAGGCGGTTAATGTTATATATCACAAGCATTCAAGAATTACATGTGTCATAGTCCAGCAACGATCAGATGTACAAAATCTATTAAACACTGAATGACTTGTATGCAATATTGTCAAACAGAAAGGAAATGAAAATGTACATTAAATAATTTTGATTGGCAGAAGCAGAAAGTGTGCTTATGATGAAAAAATCAAACACTACTCTAAGGTTAAGAAACTGTTTCGAACTGTAAACTACTGAACGTTCTTTTCTTGTAAAATACTCAAGGAATAATCATAATTTACACACTTATTAAAAACGTTCTTCTTATAGCAGACTGCTGACAAGATCACTCAACTACATCAAGAGATTGACACTGAGATGGAAATATCAATATATTTGTTGAACACCACGTCATCAGGCACTGGTGGTGAAGGACTAGAGACAGTCCTGGATGTGAATTCGAATAGAGGTTTTTGAATGCTGTAACTATAGAGACAAGCACCTCCCTCAATAATATGGAAGAGGTGAAGGCCGTCAATAGGCTGTGTGCCTGACATTGTACCTCAGGACAGTAAGGCATGCCCAGTCAGACTGAAACATGTTGATCAGACAGCGATGGCCGGGTACTTACATGAGAAAATGTAATGAGAATATGGAGGTGTCTAGGACACATGCGAGACCAGTGTAGGTTTTAGAGCGTGTTGAAAATCAAGCACAAGAGGAATGCATCAACTAAAGTGGGCATATACCAGTACCGCATATGTTATATTGTAAACAAGGACTGACCTTTTAAAAACAATGCAGCTATTGGAATCAGTAGACAGCCTGTGGAATTTTCACTGGAAAATATCAATGTGTGAAAAACAGATCAGTTAATTGTGAATTTAAGTAATAGTCCCTACTGTACTTATATCATAAAACTGACATGTTCACAAGGCTTGTTCTGTGCCAATACCTCCAGCCTATTCCTGGTGGGATGGAGTAACTTTACTAAGAAACCCTATATTAGTGCACATACTTAACAACGAATGCAAATGTTAGAGGAAATAAGAGTAAAAAAACGAAATTACTTTAATAAAGCCTCCCTGTTTCATCCGTTTGACTGGTGAGAAATTAACCCCCAATAAAGACTGTTACGTTTAAGGTACACGCAGTTTAGCTGTTCCTCAGATGTACATTTTCCTGCTGTCAAAACTGATTTCTGTAAAACAATATCACCTCAAACAAGATTTACTCAGGGATTAGACATATTTTTGTCAAGCAGGAAGCTACTTCTTCCTTTGGTCCACTTGTATATTGTATGAAAATACAAAATATAAACATTAAACTTCTAGGCTAGGCATGAATGGTGCTTTAGGTACGTATTATAGTCATAGTAGCCGCTTACGTGGAATTTGTTTAAAAAAAACATACGCAGTTGATATTTGAATTACTAAGCATTATGTTTTGTTTACCTTCATTAGCATAGGAAAGCACATGGCAATTATATACTTTGATATTTTGAGTATAAACTAGAACTGTCTCCCATTGGAATCATCCTAGAAGAATTTATATTTATATGCAAATCAATGGGGAGGGAGGTATGAACAATTTAAGAAAAATGTGCCCTTTCAACAAGGAGCCCATGGAAATGGGCCAAATATTAACAAGTAGCTGAGTATGAATGTTTTCTTGAAAAAAGGTTGCAGTTACTACTTGTAGACTGATGACACAAACGTTGAAAAGGATAAAGGTAGACATGTATCAGGAGGAGTTGTCAAGGAGAGAGTAAGTCTATTGGACAGGCACACTCATTTGTGGCTGCTTGGAGCTTGCCTTGATTTTCCTAACTTTGACGTATTTTATTCTACAGCAGCACCACTACTTTAGAAGATGCATTGACAAAGGCAAATGGTGTGGACCAACTCACTCTTGTATGCCATCCACTCCTATGCTCTGTTGATTTTGCACTATGTCCAGCAGATTTTTGCAAATTCATAAAAAAAAAATAATATAAATGAAATTCGTGATCCATTACAACTGGCTTGCCTAAATCTTCATTTAGGCAAATATCAAATGCTTTCATGGTTCTATATAGCCTTGTAGAAACCTGCATACTATTTGAAAATCAATCGCAGAAGGCTCATTTGCAGAAAATGTATTTAAAGTATTTATGTAGGGTTTTCAATTAAATGTTTTATTTGCTCTCAAGTCTTAGCTTACAAAGAGAAGAGTTTGGCTTCTAAGCATTCAGATTCTATGGTATTCATAACAACCTATCCTGGACCAGAATGCAGATTTATTTTTATTCAAGACTTAAAGCCAATGTTCCTGCATAGGGGCCCTTGGAGAAAGTGGTGGCACATAGGATTTAGTTTACATGTTAATAACGTCAAAGTAATTCTTAAGATAGTAAATATGTATAGGCCAAATCATGACGCACAGTCAAAGATAATGTACAGCAGTGTAAGTAGAGCACAGTAGTGGTAACACGATGATCACGCTGTTTATTAAGATGCGGTTCAACAAATGATTCCGAATCCTTACCTGCTCCTCTTATCTACTACAGAGTAGATAGATTAAAACAGATAATATTAAATTCCTACAGCAGTAGCAAATTATCTTCATACTTCTTCAATCTCACAGCTTCTTCAAATTTTTTAAAAGATGCACTTTTTTAAATTGGGATAACCAGTCTTTATCGGCTGTTGTATTTCCTCTTTACAGCAGTCATATATTTTAAACTCTCTAGGTAGTATATGCGGCCATATCTTTACATGCTATTCTTCAATCACACAATATCAGCTGTATAGGACCTAAAAGTTCAAGTATAGCAACCCTTTTTTCTCCTGATTGTCAGTTTCCTGGTTACTCTAAGTCACAGCTACTTATTCATTTTTCCCATCATCTCGGGGGCTTTCCTCCAGTTTTGATGATGTTTCTCTTTGTTCATCTTCTTCAACCTGTTTGGAAAAAATACGGATATTTCAGTTTTCAATTTTTGTCAACAAACAGTAATTAAAATTATTTAAACACTCAGACATATTGTTACATCGAACTTTGTTGCTATGAAAACTATTGATGTTCAAAATGAAACTCTGATGCTGAGGACTGCACAGGTTGATATCCTCATTGTGCCCCCTTATTAAGTATGTGCTTTGTGGATATGCACTTTATAGGTATAGATTTGGCCATGTCTGAATGTCTTCCTGGAAGGGTAAATGTTATGATGAACTGTAGACCAAATTTATGATGCGTGGTTTGTTCAGAGTGTTCTGATAGTCAGGACACTGACACTGAGGAAAGAAGGTGGATGAAGCAGAGATGTGTCTTCCCTGTTATGTAGCACTGGCCATGACTCAATGTCATGCATATGATTCCCTTTGGGTACATCAATTAACAGACACTCCACATATGCTCACATACATCCAACGATAAGTAACAGGTGGAGAAATTGACAGGATATCAAAACACTTAAAAATACAATTTAATAAAAGAATGCTTTGTCACAAATACATCAAATAAACAGTTGCTAAAAATATGGAACATACAAAATTCATAGTCTACAAATCGGAAAGGACTTCGAAAAGGCAATCACATTTGTCATTAAATGCGATAATTTGTAAAAAAAAAAACATTAACTCAACATAGTGCAAATCATCAGTACTTGCGTCAGAATATTGTTCCGTACATTACAAATTTAATCTCAAAACAAAGCGTTGACGCATTTTGGTGGGTTTAAAACAATGGAACCACCTTCCGTCAGGACCCAAACTTATTTTTTCTCCTCTCCTATAATTAATCGGCAAACCGGTAAAAACGTGATGAGGTACCAGTTTTTATCAGGCGCAAATTAACCGCATAGTCACCTATGACCTCTTTCATGAATTTCTAGTAAACTACTTTTACGATGTGCAAAGCAATATGCATAAGTGCCATGGTTCATCAGCCCCTTATCCTACCATGTTCGGTAGTCTTATTATTTTGGTATAAACCTGCTGTTAGATTAGATCAGCATAGGCTTATACGGGGAGATAAACAACTTCCCACGATTATTTAAAATTAGGCGGGGGACTTGAGACCATTAGTCATTGAGAATGGCCCTTCACTTCTAGGTCTCTGCATCAATGCGGTTGTTCAATTCGGAAAACACTGGCCATGAAACAAAGATGTTCCAGAGAGTCAGACTATGTCAAGGATTCATATACAGAAGACCAAATATTAAACATTGGCCATGAAGTAAAAAGGTTTTGTTAAGGCCTGTTACCATTCTAGCAGCTTCTGGGGGAATGGAGATCGTGGACCAGTTGTAGACAGTTAGCGTAGAAAAGTGGCATCATAATTTAGAGAATTTGGCTTGAAGGCATTTTACTGTGGGTTATGTGAGAGTGTTAAAGTGGGATTGGCTAGGTCTGTAGGGTCTGTAGGAGGTGGTGAGGATTTAAAGACAGAGAGTGATGAAAATCAAACTTCAGAGCTTTAGTGACAAGAAACAAAAAGGAAAGTAAGAGAAATGATGGATGCTTGTAAAAATACCGTCCCGGTGGCAATGCCACGTCAGCAAGAGAGGGCTGTCCCTTCCCAGCAGCCCAACACTTAGCCCTCCCCTAAATAAGGCAATGACAAACATATGCATATAAACAGGAATAACAGCTTCAATAGTTAGCAAAAATACATTGTAAACAGGTGATTGCAGTGCATCAGCTGCATTTCCCACTCCGGTCAGGACTATGACCTGTTCGAGTAGGGAGCCAGTAGCTCGGTGTTCAGCCGCCGTATAAGCCCTAACTGGCCCCTAGATATCTTTGGGACGTGAGGAACGAGACGTCGTGATGAAATACATTTTACTGTTTGTGTTGCAAAACACTAGGCTGTTCAGCCAACTTTGTAGTGTGGGAACTGTTTTGCGGCCCCAGTGTAGTGTGATTTCCCTTTGGGTCTTATGTACAGCCTCCCAGTATGGTTGTATCTTGGGACATGTCCATGTAAGATGGGCGAAGTCAGCATATGGAGCATTGCATTTCCGACAGTTGTGCGATCTGGACGGGTTAAGTCTGTAGGATCTTGCCGGGGTGATGTACATTCTACGCAGAAATAAAAAATGAAGCAGTTTATGCTGGCTATTTAAAGAGACGTCTTTTGTTACTGTGCAACACTTGACCCATTGGTCGTCTGTGATGGGGCGCCATAAGTAGTCTTTACAGAGCTTGCCTTACATGGCAAAGATACGATATGTATCCCTCTCTGACTCTCAATGACCATGGAGAGAGGCGCGAACAAATCTGGTCTAATGGGAAAACCAGGCAGAGGCCCGCAACTCCGAGCGGATTCGCCTCATAACAAAGCGATCCATAAAGGTGGCGTTGAAGAAACGTTCCTCGTGTGTTACCTAGGTTCGATATAGTTGATGGTAGGCAACATAGATTAGAGGAGTACTGAGGGATCAGAAGCTGTAAGCAGTTTCAGAAAGGTATCCAGCGTTGTCCACATTTTTTGGAGGTTATGGGAATCCCAGGAGATTTTGACAGGTCTTTGTGTGAGTTTGTGAGATTTATGACATAAGCCCACCATGTTTGGTATGAAATATGGTTCAAAGATTAGAAGTCAAGGAGAATGACTTTAAGAGTCATGGTTAGAAGGAGGTCAAGGAGGCCTAGATCCACATTAGGCACATCTGTTGTAGTTATGGAGGAAGACGTACCCCCCATTAAAGAGAAAAAGTCTAGCAACATTTGTTTCAAAGATCCTACTGAGTTGGCAGGTAATCATCTTTCAATATGTGGTCAAACATTTGCATGTGAAGAACATGCATTCGGGATTCTTTACAGGACCAACAAGAATCTGAGTCAGTAGGCCTTATCTAAATTATTTCGTCAGTGTCTAGTATAACAAGTGCACTATGAAGAATTTGGTTTGAGATAGTGATGGGATAAGTTTGTTTTTTACCAAGTTGGCAAAAATTGTAGGTCAGTCCTCCACCGTCAGTGGGGATATCCTAACCTTTGTAGGAAGTTAGACCAGAGTTTCTGAAGAGGGTAGTGGAATTGGTTTTGGCAGTGTATGGCATTTAATTTGTTTTTTGAGGCAACGTGGCCTTCATGACCATCTTAGTACTTGTATTATTTTTATGGTTTAAGGACAGTCCTAGGAGTAGAGGTGGCTGCTGTCATTGACCTGCACCATAAGGGTATGTGATGGATGGTGCACAATGTGCAAATTATATTGTTACATGACCTGTCAAGTTACATTGGCAACCTACTGCTGTAGGAAAATTCAGTGCAGGGGAACTGTGTACAGTCAACATTCACTTGTGTGCACACAAAGGGTCACAGGTAGATAGGTGTTAGCAAAATTGTGTGATAATACATGGCTAGGCACACCCTGAAGGATCCAGGTTTTGAAATATATATGTTATGTTATATGGATTTTGTAAGGCGCACAGCTACCCAAAAAGGGTTTTCCAGTGCCAGCCTGAAGGAACAGAGAACTAGAATTTACTGATTGCACAACCACGTCTTTAGGCATTTACGGAAGTTCACATATATTGTTTCGTTCCTGAGTGGCATGGGGAGAGAGTTCCAAAGGGTTGGACCCAGACAGGCAAATTGACCGACCACCCATCAATGAGAGTTGAACCCTTGGAACCAAAAATTTCCCCTGAGTAGTGGAGCGTAACAGACGTGGAGATTGATACAGATGAACCAGATCTTGCAGATATTGTGGGGCAGTTCCGGACTTGATCTTAAACATGTAGGTCAAGGCATTGAATTTAACCCGGTTAGCGACCCTTAGAAAATGAAGCTCTTGTAAGGTGCCAGAGATAGAAGCAGTTTTGGAGATATGACAAAGTAACATGGCAGCAGAATTCTGCACTACCTGTTGGTCCCTAAATAGAGGATGTTACCGAAGTCCAATCCTGAAGTCACAAGTGCTTGGACTACGGTCCTTCGGGTGGAACAGGGTAGTATCCAGATGATTTTTTCAGCCATTTCAAAATGGTAAAACAGGTGGCTGCCACTTTCACTGTTTGCTGTCTCATTGATAATTGATCATCAATAATAAATCCCAAATTGCGGACTTGGTGGGTAGGCTGGGGTATGGCACCCATTTCATCAGGCCAGTTCTGAGGGCCCCAAAGATCCTTATTTTTCCCCCAAAATCAGGACCTCAGTCTTCTCACCATTAACTTTGAGTAAATTAGCTTGCATCCAAGATACAATTTTCCTCAAGCTGTCTGAAGAACTGATGGTCCTAACAACTTCTCAGCAGAAAGGGAGAAGATGATTTTGGTGTCATCCGCATAAGAAAAGAGGGACAGCCCAGCCTCCTCAGCAATTGTTGCTAAAGGTCTAATATAGACATTGAAAAGTAATGGGCTGAGGATAGAGCCCTGGAGTACCCCGCAAGGAGAGGAGTGGATTTTAGAAGTGGCTTTAGAAGAAAAGACTTGAAAAGTCTGATTAAAGAGAAAAGACGTAAGCCATGCAATAGCTAGACCGGAAATGCCAAGGGACTGTAGGGATTGTATCAACACACGGTGCAACACTGTGTCGAGTGCGGCGCTCAGATCTAATAATATGAGGGCTACCGTGTCCCCCCACAGTCCAGGCGGGTCGCAGCATTTCTGTGACTTAAAGAAGAGTTGTCTCATTCAAAAACTGGCTCTAAAACCGAATTGAGAGGAGTGTAAGAAATAAGAGGATTCTACAAACTGGGATTTATGTGTTTTTCCGGAATTTTGGAATAGATTGGAAGTAAAGAAATTGGTCTAAAATTGGATAATTCAGCAGGGCCTGCATTCGCCTTTTTCAGAAGCGGAAGGACTTCATCAATTCCAAAAAGAGGAAAAGCCAGCCAATAAAAGTTACTTTCAATAATGAAGGATTGTAACTCAAACTGGAGAATAGATACAGTTTGACCATACTTCACTGAACACCAGCAGGAATGGTAGCTTCAATCAAGAAAGAACAAAAGGAAAGGGACAAGTACTGTAAAGTGAAAAGGAGGATGTTTATAGCAGAAGAAAGAACAACAACAACAAAGTGGTATGATATACTATTGCATTCACAAACCAGGAATGTGCAAGTTGCACACTCACTGGTTTGTAAACAGGGATGTAATTTGCATTACAACTTATGTACTAATTGGTTGAAGCATGGGCACTACTCATGGAGGGAAATCATCACCCACGATGGCTTTCACAATGGATCCCGTGATGGCTTTTATTGTTCTTGAAATCATGGCAGATCTTCTCCATGGATAGACCAGCAGAGCACAACAAGTCTGTATCCCTGGAGGTGGCACTATTGCCATACAATGAGTCATTGGCCAAGGACATTGAGATAATATTGTTTTAGATCTCCATATCATGGCTGCTCAGTGGCAGGGACAATGTGACCATATTGGAGGAGACAGTGCCTCATCCTACATTTGTTTGTGCCTGTGCCACAAGTACTATCCACGAGAAGAGGTGATGCTTCAGACCAGAGAAGACCCTCTTGGGACCAGTTAGCCAGCTTAGGAAATTGCAGAGGAATGACTGTTGCAGCATTGATGCCCCTACCTGGCAGAGTGAAAATCACTTGCGTCCTCTCAGTGATAACAATTCCCCAGAAAAGAAACCAATAGATGCCTGTGGTGCAGAAGCCTTATCATCCCACCAAAGATAGTTCAAGCAGAAAACTTTTAAGTTGCCGCCAGGTGGTCTGTCCTGATCGGACTCTTTTCTCCCTAGTGTCTGGTAAATGAGTGGGGAGTTAGGTTATGTTGGAACAAAAAAGGTAGACCAGCAAGGTGAGGCTACTGGCTTTACAGCCAAGGAGGATTTAGTGCGCTCATCTGCACATATCCTTACCATATCAAGCAGTAACTAAGCAACGATATTTCAGAATCTGGACAATTAACTTGATGCACTCCCTCCTCACTCAGGTCACCCCCCTTGCCAGCCTAGCATCAGAAATGGCAAATCAAAAGGTTAACCACAGACACTCTAGGTATCATCAATTACCAAACATGGAATCTCCTGCACAGAGTACACCCGAGATACAAGCTGATGCAGCCATATCTTCGAATTGTGAAGGTAAGTTTGACAGCATATTTTAAGCCATCCACGACAGCAGAGCAGCCATGGAAAGTAAAATAGACTCAGTGGTGACTGAGGTTAATTTATGGAGACCTAGGCAATACAAAATTGACAGACCAGACAATGAATCTGGGGCCAAGGAAATCCAGCGGTCAGAACTGAACCATAAGAGGTCACTGTGGATAAAAGAATATTTGAACTAGAGGAAAGAGTGAGATATGTGGAATATACAGCCAAGGCCAGCAAAGGTAGACCATGACACCAAAACATCTTCATATTGGGCCTATCGGAAAGGGCAGAAGACCCATAGATGAGCTCCTCTTGAAGAATTTGCTCATTATATTGTGACAACTAAAAGGCTGTACAGATTATTTGCAGTCAAAGGGGTTCATAGGGCACTGACCCCTTCTTTACCTCCATGGGCCATACCAAAGCCAGTTATAGTGGGGTTACTGAATTAAGGGGATCTTGGTCCTATATTGCAACAAACAAGGAGCAGTGCCATTTGAAAATGCTTTTATACACATCTGTGCAGATTATACCAATGCAAAGCAAAATTAGCATAACTCCTATCTGTAAGTTAAGAAAATGATCCGCTAATCAGGCCTCATAGGAAAGGTGATGTTCTTTAGCATTACAAATGAGGCTTGGGATTGGTAGATATGGTCAAGACGCTCAAGATGGGTCTAAAAAGAGCAATGAAAGAAGCATTGGGACGTCTGATGCAGAGTCAGGACACTCAGAATCAACTAAACTAGAAAGCCCTAAGATTACACCAATAACCACTTAGAAAATCATCTAACATTGAAGAGGCTGCCTAGGGGGCATCCTCTTCTACCCTCCTCCCCCTTCCAGAAGTTGGTTCACTCTAGGCCATTGTACCTAGGGCACCTGACTACTCCAGAATGGTACAAGTGCTACCTGAACAAATATTATGTGAACAGGCTCAAGGAGATGGGTTGAGCGCACCTGATGAAGCAGGTCATTTTAACCCCTTCTTTCTCAATAAACTCTAGCATTAGCATTGATAAATCATTACTTGTTACAACTTTTCAGTTTTTTGAGTTCTAATTTGTTGGATAAAGTAAGTTGGGAAATGTTGCATGGGCAATTGAGCTCCCATTTCTTGGGAGGTATACTGCTATGGTGAATTGCTTCAGTGGTGTAGAATGGACCTGGAGGGTTTTTGCTGTCTGATGGCCAAAGTGGCTGCAAACATATGCAATACAGGACTAGAAGAAACAACGTGCAACAGTGTAGGTGATTCACAGAAGTTCACTACCCCCGTGTCAACACTAGCCTAAACCACTGCAATTACAAAGTGAGGACGCGTAAAATTAACTGCTTTGCACATGGCTGGGTCTGAACTGGCATAGTGAGCAAAAAAACAATGGATTTACGCCTAGATCTCTGTACTGGGGTTAATGCTTGACTTTGTGCGGCATTCAAACCATCGTTGTTATTTTTGCATTAGCCGTACAGCTAAAACAGGACAGTGAATGATAGCAGGTGACAGCAATAAAAAAAACACAAATGGCACGCAATTACATTCATACAAAATTTTCTAGTTACATTTATACTTGCTTTCACTATCTGACATTAATAGGGCCATTGAATCCTTCAACACAAAAAAAGCCAGACACATTTATGCCAACTTCAGACACACGCACTTCGGGGCACACTTCATACCCTGGATAAAGTTGCTGTACCCGTATACTACTGCGAGGGTGAGAATAAGCTGAACTCTATCAGAGAGCTGGAAGCTAAATAGGGGTACATGAAAGGGCTTTTCTTCTCATTTTCATTCTTCAACTTGGCGATGAAGCCCTCATATAGCGTATTTGTAGAAGCCCATATCACAAAGGGATTCTCAATTGCACAAAACACAACTGCTTTCCTCTATGCTGAAAACATATTTCGATATGCAGATGATGGGAGGGCTCCCTTATGCTATATTCATTTATAAAGACTTTGCAAGGGTGTCTGGATTAAAAGTAAATTGGAATAAAGCATAACCCTACCCACTGAAAGTTAACAAGCAGCAACATTGCTTGGTTTCACACAGTGGACAAATCTAGTGGACCACAGATACCTTTAATTATTGGAAATCAGAATATATCAAATAGGAGTTGACCTAATAGTAGGCAAACTTGAATGGACCACGTCAAGTATATGCAACTCACTATCAATTTGACAATTCCTCTCACTATTGGAGAAGCCCTCAGAAAAGGTGGTAGTCCTACTTCACTTATACCGTTTTGCCAACATTCTTGTAAGACTGCCTAGGCAGTTTTTCAAAGACTTACCTGTCTACTAATGTGTCCACTAATATTGAGAGATGACAAAAAGAATAGTGATCTTGAAATTAATATCAATTACTAAATGAGGGCTGTGAGACCCTGATTTTGAATGGTATTATCTAGCAGTGCAACTTCAATGAGTAGCTGTATGACTACTCACACCAAAGCATGAGAAAACCTATACATTTTACACGTGTTGAAACTTATATCCATGACAAAATCCAATTTGGGAGTATCATCCCAGAAGTGAAAAGTTTAATTCCTAATTGATATGGCCCACCACTATTCTGTAATGTATTTAGATATGTAAAGAATAGGTTGGCATATTTCCCTGGCCTCCCATTGGACAGTATCTTAGTACTTGAAATGCCAGAACATAGTGCAACATTTGTTTAAGACCTGGGTGCAAAAAGAGATTAACACAAAAGAGGTATTGTTTGAAGCAGAGACATTTAGCACATTTGACACAGTACAACAAATACATTGCATTCCATCAATAAACTTAAAAAAATATATATCTTTATTAATCAGCTTGTAAGCAGTACAATAGCAGTCACCTCAACATGAGGTGTGGTATTCCAGCATCATTTCACTCTCCAAAGGATATCGATACAAGCCGTTTTATTGTTACAGAACACAATCCAACATAAACAAACTCCCCTCCCAATTCCAGCCCTCCCACGGCACTTGGCATAGCATTACAATAAGTCCTGAGTAGCCTCTCAAAATGACATGCAACATATGTTCTGAGAGTCTCTTCGCCCTCCACATACAGCCTGGCAACATGTACAGTAACTTAACATAATTCTGGATTACTTAGGAGATACCCCGTAAGGGGAGCCCAGAAATCCTTAGGGCGAGATGTCTCCGGAAGTTCCACCGCATAGGTGTCCAACTGGTCTCTACAATACAGCAAGTCTCGTATCCACTGTTTTACTGTGGGCACAGCCTTAGGCCCCCCCCCACTGCTTTGGAACCGCTCGGTTTGCAAACAATGTGGAAACGGCACTCAATCTCCTGTTGCAAGGTTTAAGCTTACAAACCCACCCCAACAGACACACAGCGGGTACACATACAACAGGTTCCATCACAACGTCCTGTAGCTGAAGAGGGGTATAGTAGAGCTGATGCAAGTATTTGAAATGAATAATTCGGAGATTACAATTCGCTGTTAACCATCCTGTCAATTTACAACAGAATTTCCATTCAACCAGTGTCATAGAATTACCCACTACCGCCACCCAGCGAATGTATGAGGGGGACTCCGCTAGCTCGTTCTCCCAAAGAGATGCGTTATATAACTTTGTGATTATGTCTCCTTGTTCCTCCGCCGCCAGCAACGCCTGCAGTGCTCGCAGAGTACGCGGCTCGGACGGGAACCCCGGGTAAATATCACAGATTGCTTGTCGCACCTGTACATAGGTAAATCCCAGCATTAGGTCTGCGCCATGCCGGTTCTGTAAATCCGAGAGCGCCCAAAACTGGCACTATGTAGACAGATCTCCTAGATATTTGATCTCTACCTTACCCAGCACTGGCAAGGCAGTTGGTTCTCGTGCAGCCGATTGTAGTGTTTCAGCCTCGTAATGGGTTGACCCAAGTGGGTACTGTTTGTAGGGGTGTCTACCCCCCCCCTCCTGCGTATTAGCAGTGGGCCGACCCTGCGTCCGCGCGGGCGGCACGCTGGAGTGTTAATAAAAGCCCAGGGACCTGGGCGTGGCGTCAGGCAGTAGCCGGTCACAGTAACTACCACACGTGTGCTGTGTCCCATTATTTGAGGCCTGGTCCAAACACCACACCGATATATCTGGGTGTGCCGCGAGTGTAGAGATAATCTACCCGCCCTTTTTGCTAATGTCTGCCACGCCCATGCCATACAGTGGACTGGGCTGATTTCATCCTGGGGGCCCCCCACCTCACCAATCAGATCTGCTGCAGTCAGGGGTACAGGAAGGATCGAGTAAGCTTAGATTGCTGTGTGGGGCTGAAACCTCCATGGAAAGTACCAAAAGTGCGTGTGTTGTGCCTGGGCACACAAATAGTATAACCAGAAATCTGAGGCCTCAAAACCACCATGCTCAAATGGCAATGTCAAAACCTTCCAGCTACACCGGGGCTTTCCACCCCCCCAGACGAAAGCGAGCAAGACCAACTGCAGTGTACTAAAGAGCGCAACATTTAATCGGATAAGGATGTTTACAAACAAGTACAAAAGCTTGGGCAGAAACGTCATTTTGAGTGAGAGAGGTAGCATTGCCCATCTTGTAGCTTGGTCCATGATCTTATCCACGGCCCAACCATAATTAGCAGAGATGACCACAGCAGGGTCTCTATGAAGCCATATGCCCAAATATTTCACGGGGTCATTCGAAAGTTGCAATGGGAAGTTCATTTCAATCTCTTGAGTGCCAGCCGTCAGAAGGAACACAGTGGATTTAGCCCAGTTAGCCCAAACCCGAAAATCGCTCAAACCGGACATATTCTTGTAATAGTCCTGGCAAATATGTGGCGGACTCGTGCACGTAGAGCATCATGTCATCAGCATTTAATGACACCATTAAGGGTTGCTGACGGAACCGCAGCGCAGCCGGGGCGTGGCACTGCTGCAGCTTACAGGCCAGTGGCTCCACAGCCAACGCGAATAGCATTGGTGACAGCGGGCATCCCTGCAGTGGTTAAAGGGAAATTCTTCAGAGACTCAGCCGTTTATCCAAACTCTCGCCACCAGTGTATCATACAGGAGACATACCTATTTTAAAAAGAATGAAGGTATGCCCATGCGCACCAAAAATTGTAAACATATACTCCCATTGGAGGGAGGCAAACGCCTTAGCGGCATCGAGCAGCACACCCACCGCCTGGAAATCCCGGTAGAAATAGTGCAGTGTAGAGAAAATAGTGAGTTGGTTGTGTGTCGTGGATCTAGAAGGCACAAAAAGTGACTGGTCCAGCAGGACCAAGTTGGGGACCATGGCCTGAAGCCTAGTGGCAATCATTTTAGCCAGAATCTTGGGCATCTATAATATTAATAGAAAGGGGTCGATATGAATCACAGACGTTTGCCACTTTATCAGGTTTAAAAGCATTATTATTAAGGCCTCCGTAAGGGAGGGAGGCAGCTTGATGGAGTCATAAACCTCCAACAGACACAGCGCTAGATCATCGGCTAGATCATCGGCATAAGCTATATTGAACTTGCTGGGGAGGCCATCAAGACCTGCTGCCTTGCAAGTTGGAAGGGACATAATTGCCGTCTTTACGTCTTCCACTTTGAACGGCTGTGTGAGGTACTCCCGTTAATTGCGGGATAGCCAGCCCAATGCTACCTCATCAATGTAATAATGGATCACGGATGAAGATGGATGAACACGCTCCCCGTACAATTGAGAATAGAAATCTAATACCACCCCACTGATAGCCGAGTTACTGAAGTGTGCCTCCACTGCCTCGTCCCTTAACTCAGTGATGTAGGTCTGGCATGGAGGAGCCACCAACTTCTACGCTAGTAAGCGGCTGGATCGCCCCCCCCTCCCCATAATAGCGAGCTGTGCATCTTTGTGATCTATGTTTCATTTCTTAGTCAATAGTGTCATTATGTTCCGACACTAGCTCTCGAATAGCAGCCAATTGGGCAGTGTCTGGGCACTTATCATAGTACCGTTCAAGAGCAGCTATGTCGTCCGCAAGTTTCCTGATCCTCCGGCGCAAATCTTTGAGGACCCCGGACTGCGCTCTGGTCCAAACCCCCCAAAAAGTCACTTTAAACGCAAACCAAAGAACACCAGCGATATCCACTGTTCCCATATTTTCCTGAAAATAATTATGAATAGCTTCTCAAACTGTGTGCCTAAATACCTGATCAGATAGAGATGATGGTTGCAACCAACAAGCAAATGGGGGTCTTCCCTCCCCCGGGACCTGCAACTCCAGCAAATCAGGCAAATGATCTGAAATCATTTTAGCCAAGTGTTTAACATCCACAGCCCACATGCAGGCCACCTCAAACATCTGCCAATAGTCCAAACGGGACCAGCACCCATGCACAGTAAAGACAAAAGTGCTCTCCTTGACCCCAGGGTGTCGCAAGCGCCAAACATCATGCACGTACAAAGCATCCAATAGCCCCACCAGTGTATCCATGGACTGTATGTGTCGCAAGGCTCCCCTCCCCACCCTATCCACATTAACTTCCAAGCATGTGTTAAAAGCCCCACCCCACAAGATCTCAGCACTAGGGTAGGCAGATATCCTGCGCCAGACATCCGCAAAAAAAGAGGCATCATCTACATTCGGACCATACACATTCACCAAGAGAACACTCGTCCCACCAATCATACCATGTACAATTGCCAGTCGACCCTGGTCATCCCTGTCCATGCCTTGAACCTGGAATGGTGTGCCCTTCTTAACAAGAGTCATTACCCCCGGGAATAGGATGAGTATGACGATGTCATTCAAGCTTCAGCCCATCGGGTACCCACATTTTTCTCAGTTAGCAAGGTCAGATGATTCTCCTGCAACAAGGCCACCTGAACATTCCACCTATCCAGAGATGCTAATACAGTGCAGATTTTTTTCGCGCTGTTGAGACAATGTACATTCCAGGTTACAAACTGGAGCTCACCACCCATGTTGCATGTGGTCCAGCCATTCGGTAGCAAGATGAGATCCAATCCCAAAATCATGTCTTACAGGCTTACTTAAGATACATTGCACAAGTACCAACACCCGCCCCCCTAAGCCCCCCACCCACTTCGGTGCCCTCAACTTGCCAAAGCCATCCCTGTCAAAAGTAAAAAAGCCCCAGAAAACACAATAAAAAATAGCAACGTGTGGGGAAATCCCATGTAGGGGCCGTCAGAGTGCTACTGTCCTCCTACTGTGTAGGAGGTGGCTGATCAGGTCGTTTACATGTGTTACAATAAAAAAAAAAGGAGATACTTAACTAAAAACAACCAATATGACATAGCAACATTCGTCCTGTGCACATAAGTAAGAATCAAGAAGCGAGAATCTTGCCCCCAAAAAAACCTATGAAGCCCAGCAGCATGAGGACTCAAGTAATACCTCAACCGCACATTCCCAGAACACCATCAGTCCTCCTCTCCCCATTCAGTTTCAGTCTCATGCCGGTGCCTCTTCAATTGCTTTGCATGCTCCATCGCTGCCTTAGGGGTCGAGAAGATTTTGAAGTTCCCCTCCACTCCCACGTGGAGGCGTGCGGGGTACAACATGGCGTATGGCATGTTTTCGGACTGGAGGAAGTTTTTAACTCCCCCAAACTCACGTCGCGCAGATTGAACTGTGGCGGTAAGTCAGGGAAGAAGGACAATGTGTTCCCCTAATGACATATGTTGCCCATCTCCCTGGTCAGCCGCTAGATGACATCCTGGTCCCAGTAGTTCAGCAGCGGGGCTGTAGTTGGACGAGGAGGAGCCCCAGGGACTGGTCGCGCTGCCAGGGAGCGGTGCGCCTGCTCCACTATAAACATAGAGGACAGCTGCTCGGGCCAAATATTTCTTTAATGAGAGACTCAATGAAGTGCTCCATTTTGCCAGTATTCATTGATTATGGAAGGCCCGTAAGGCCGATGTTATTCCTTCTAGACCTGGCCTCCAAGTCCTGGTTCTTTGCCTGTATGAGGGCTAAAACCTTTTCAATAATGAGGGTCTTGCTAGTGATGTCGTTAAGGCGTTCTTCAGTATTAGAGACCCTTTGCTCAACTTCCCCCATTCTCGCATTCTGCTTTAGTAATAGAGAAGACATATGGTCCAGTCTATGGTTTATAGTGGACATACTACCCTCAATAGCCTGGAGACTCTTCTGCATTGCCATCAGCATAGACTCCAAACTAGGCGGACCCTCTCCCTGTCCATCAGCCTCAGAGTCAGAAGCCGCCTTTTGAAGAACCCTGCCTGATTTTCGCGCCTCAAACGTGAGGCGGGTCTGTGACTAGTCCGGCTTCCCCATGATTAGCAATGGAGATTGCAGGTGCCAAGCAACCCCTACAGTAGTAATGCAGCTTCCTCAAACACAGTACCCAACAATAGGCGTAATGCAAAGGTCAAATAGTACAGCAAGCATTCCTTATAAGATGGGAAAAAATGCCTTCCCAGAGACTTTGACTATCAGGACCAAGCCAGCGCCAAAAAACTTAAAACATATGTGACTCCCAGTGACAATTCAACGGAATCTGACCCAGTGGTGCTCCTGTCAGAAAGCAACTCCTCCCTGGAACCCCAGTGACCCCGCTTGCCAGTCAATAAGAATGGGGTAGGGTCCCTGGAAAAATGAACTAGGTGTGACCAATAGCGCCTTTCCCTGGTACTCTCACTGCGTGCAGTCCGTATGACAAACAAAGCCAGGCTAGGTCAAACGATCAGGTTGTGGGATCTGGGGTATACAAACGGGCTTCATAGCTGAGAGCCTGTTTCTTGCTATAGGCCACCAATATTCAACACAGGATCGACCCCTCTTCCCACAGCTGCGTCGATGGGTGGCAAGGGCTCCGCTGCTCCGTGCAACCCACTCCAGGGGCAACTATGATCCAGCAGGCCGCCCCTCACTACAGGACCTCAGAGGTGAAGCGCTGATTCCGCTATCCCCCACTTATCCCAGCAGCTACGTCAAGATGCAGGGGAGCAATTCAAGGAGCAGAGGGGCCAATCCACAATGCCAGGAATCACCAAGTCGGAGGTCTCTCTTCCCCACTCGATCAGCACTGGCGAAGAGGCCGAGGCCACCAATTCCGTGTGCAGCGCGCACGAAGGCCACAACCGGTGGGCCAGAGCCCACAGCCCAGGCCCACTCCCACTTCCGCGGTCGCTGACCAAGGCCTGGACTGCCCCCCACCAACAGCGGCCCATGGCGGGCGATGATGAGGCACCACAGCCACCAGTCAGGTCCACAGGTGTGCAAGAGGAGAGATTGGGTTTGGATGGGAGTCAGGAAGAAATGGTGCTCAGCGGGTACCTGGTACGTGGGTAGTCTTTGTAGATGGAGCTGGTACGGTGCAAACAGGTCAGGGGAACAAACCCAGCAGAAAACAGCCCCTGCCAAGATAGAGAACGTATCCCCTACCAAACAAATGCAAAGAATATCCTGTGCACACGTATATATGTAATATAGTTCTCAAGTGAGAACCCAATAATTCTTGGTGAAAGTTCAATATATGAGGTCAGAGTCCAGCATCGTAGAGTGTATATATATTTAATGGTTCAGTGTTGATCAGTACATATGAGAACAATTATCCGACATGTGTTTCATCACACAGTGTGGGGGCTGTGACTCTTCAGGGCTGTGATAGAGAAATATGCATCTTATAAACGTTGCGGCGCACCAATGTGATATGACCCAGGGTCTGGCAACGCGGTTGGAAAGGCAGGCCGGTGTGCCTGTATGTAGTGGGTCATTAGAAGCCTCAGGACGGGTATGTCCGTAGTGGCGTACTGTGAGAGTAGGTGTAATGCACGGATATGTGCATGCAGCTCGGGTCATCATCCAGATAGCAGGATCCGTCAGACTCCCCGCGGGGTTCATCCACACCGCTGCCGAACTGCAGACCGCAGGCACAGGAACGAGAGGTGTTCAGCATCTATGGGCCAAGCCGGACCATCACAGGGAGCCCGCAGGGGAGGTAGGCACCAGCAGCCGCAGGCAATACAGGATTGGGGGGGTTAGAGGCTGTGCCACCCTGCATTCTCCTCACCACAGAGCCCCTGCCAGTGCTCAGTCCCCGCTCGCCGCCCCGGCGGCCGCCATCTTGGCCTTGATGTGATCAGGACTGTCTTCGCCAAAATATCACAATGCAGAGCTCTCTGACAGCTCCAATGGCCCCCAACTACAGCAGGGGTGCCTCTCCAGTCAGGGCAACAGGGCAGGTGCTTGGATGACTCTATATGCAGCTGATATTTGGGAGGATGGGAGATCAGCCTGGGAGGAGCAGCTATCTTGCCGGCGCCCTCTAACGCCCCCCCATTCCATCAGTAAACTTCAAGACACTTGGACACATAGACTGAAATCTGCGCATACATGTCATTTAGGAGCGGCCAGGGGTGGCAGCTCCCTAGAGACCCTGGCACTGACTTTGTTACCACCAGCTTCAGAGATGGCAAAAATCAGGGTCAAGGGGCAGCTAGTCCTGAAATATATTATTCGCTATTAGAAAGTGAGTGAGACTGAGTGCCAGAAAATAGGAATGTAAGTCACAGTGAGAATGAGTGAACGACAGTAAGCATGATAATAAGTGAGAGTAAAAGTATGCATAAGTGTGAGCGAGTCAGTGTGAAAGTGAGTGAGACTGAGTCAGAGAGAGTAAGAGTGAGTGAGTATGAGTGAGTGAACGTAAGTGAGCAGAATTGAGAATTTGGTGTAATGCTTGGGACTCTGCATTGGACTTGACAGTCTACAGGTAAATCCTGTCTTACAGAGGACCCACTGCAAAATGCTGGCCCTGGCATGCTGGTGGCAATTTTTAGATTGATAGGCACAGTTGACAAACACTGGCACTGCACTACTAGAGGTAAGGCTTGGCATTTGGGACACACATTACAAAATGTGGGCATACAGGGGACACTTGTTTGCATTGTGCTCAACTATTGTAAATTACTGGTACTGATGTAACAGAGGTAATCCTTGGCACAGGGGGGGGCCTGTGGCAAAATGCTGGTGCTGCCACATTGGAGGTAATATTTGGTATAAAGGATGACAACCTTGGCAAAAGAGGGAAGGTGAGGTGCAACCATGACAAAATGATACACCTGACATACTAGAGTTTGGGCTGGACTGTTCCCATGAGGCACAGGGTCAGACTGATTTGCATATGGCCATGCTTGAACTGGGGTGGCGGAGTGAGCAAAAGAATGATGATGGATTAAACCCAGATCAGTTGACCGGGGGTGAGTGCTTCCAATATTCAACACTCCTTCCATCATAACCTTTGGTTTTTCTTTGTTCTCCCTAAGTTGGCAGGGTATGCCCAGACGTGGGTCACTTGCTCTCTTTGCCAATGGATTCAAGCTAGCCTGGCTAATAACGGCTGATTAGCCAGAAACCGGTCCCAGGATGCTTGTTTCTGGTCCAGGGAAGACATGGCTTGGCAGTTCGGGCTGGACTGTTCCCATGAGGCACAGGGTCAGACGGATTTGCATATGGCCATGTCTGAACTGGGGTGGCGGAGTGAGCTAAAGAATGATGATGGATTAAACGCAGATAAGTTGACTGTGGGTGAGGGCTTGCAATGTTTAACACTCCATCCATCATCCCCTTTGTTTTTTCTTTGTTTGCCCTAAGTTGGCAGGGTATGCCCAGACGTGGGTCCCTTGCTCACTTTGCCACTGGATTCAAGCTAGCCTGGCTGATGAGGGCTGATTAGCCAGAAACCGGTCCCAGGATGCTTGTTTCCGGTCCAGGGAAGGCATGGTTTGGCAGTTCGGCTGGACTGTTCCCATGAGGCACCGGGTCAGACTGATTTGCATATGGCCATGTCTGAACTGGGGTGGCGGAGTGAGCTAAAGAATGATGATGGATTAAACCCAGATCAGTTGACTGGGGGTGAGTGCTTCAAATGTTCAACACTCCGTCCATCATCCCCTTTGGTTTTTCTTTGTTCGTCCTAAGTTGCCAGGGCATGCCCAGATGTGGGTCCTTTGCTCACTTTGCCACTGGATTCAAGCTAGCCTGGCTGAGGACGGCTGATTAGCCAGAAACCGGTTCCGGGATGCTTGTTTCCGGTCCAGGGAAGACATAGCTTGGCAGTTCGGGCTGGACTATTCCCATGAGGCACAGGGTCATGACTGAACTGGGGTGAGGGAGTGAGCTAAAGAATGATGATGGATTAAACCCAGATCGGTTGACTGGGGGGTGAGAACTTGCAATATTCAACACTCCGTCCATCATCCCCTTTGGTTTTTCTTTGTTCGCCCTGAGTTGGCATGGTATGCCCAGACGTGGGTCCCTTGCTCACTTTGCCACTGGATTCAAGCTAGCCTGGCTGATGACGGCTGATTAGCCAGAAACCGGTCCCAGGATGCTTGTTTCCGGTCCAGGGAAGACATAGGTTGGCAGTTCAGGCTGGACTGTTCCCATGAAGCACAGGGTCAGACTGATTTGCATATGGCCATGTCTGAACTGGGGTGGCAGAGTGAGCTAAAGAATGATGATGGATTAAACCCAGATCAGTTGTCTGGGGGTGAGTGCTTGCAATGGTGAACACTCCGTCCATCATCCCCTTTGTTTTTTCTTTGTTCGCTCTAAGTTGGAAGGGTATGTCCAGACGTGGGTCCCTTGCTCACTTTGCCACTGGATTCAAGCTAGCCTGGCTGATGATGGCTGATTAGCCAGAAACCGGTCCCAGGATTCTTGTTTCCAGTCTAGCGAAGATATGGCTTGGCAGTTTCGGCTGGACTGTTCCCATGAGGCACAGGGTCAGACTTATTTGCATATGGACATGTCTGAACTGGGGTGGCGGAGTGAGCTAAAGAATGATGATGGATTAAACCCAGATCAATTGACTGGGGGTGAGTGCTTGCAATGTTCAACACTCCGTCCATCATCCCCTTTGGTTTTTCCAAGGTCACCTATGGCATTTGGATAACACTAATGGTAGCATTTCAGCACTGACAAATTGTGTGTAATTTTGCCATCAGCTGGCACCCATAGCATGGGGACACCCATGACAAAATGCTGGTCTACAACAGTGGCTGCAGTTTTACATGTTTGTGGCACCCATAGCACATTTTGAAAAAATGGGGTAACCTCCTGGGGAGCATCTGGTTTTATTGGCTTGGGATACCATTAAAGCTGAATGTTTAATATTTGCCCTTTCAGTGCCTTTGTCTTTTTAGTACATTTATGTGAAAATTAGGATTTAAAATGCGTGATTTGAACCCATGATTTGTTCAAACTTTTCTTAGGGGGAGAACCCCCTTTAATCCTCATAGAAGATAATCATAACCTCTACACTTTCAAGATCACAAGCCACCACTGCAAAAACAGAAAATAAACACTGTCTTGATTAGCACTTTTTACTTTCTGCAGCTTCCACTGGGACCAGGACACTACCTTTGGGCTTTGTAGAATAAATTCAGTAATGCAATGCGAATGCTTCAGATCCAATAGAAAATGAGCTAAGAAACATATGTTTAAAAAAAGTTTTTACCATGTTACATTTTTGTGAATACATGAAAAATGATCTGTGTGTGTGCACAATACCACGCATGGGTGATAGTGCCTTAGAACAGAACATAAATCAAAATGTATTGCCAATTACAAATAACATAAGCCAAGAAAATAGTTCATTTTCAATATCTGGGCTATATCAATTAATATATTTGACATAACTAGTACTGGTTTTTAAATATTTTTTCTCTTCTTCCTGTAATTTATCAATACATTTCTCATTGCAGTATATACTAGGGAAACCATTAAAATATGTTCAGTGTTTTATGGCGCTGTATCCTCTTCATACAAACACATAATTTTTCATGTAATACGAAGACAAATTAGTAATGCACCCCAGGCATATCATGTCAATGACCTAATACAGGTGATGGATCAAATAATAATTGCCTGTGTTGTGTTGTAAATTATATTAACCATACAGCACGGAAATTCAGTGATGTCAGTTGTTGTGACGACATCCAGCTTAAGCTCGTGTGATATAATTCCTGGGAAGATCAAAGGTCAAAGGTCATATGATGTAACTTCCTGTTATGTCATTCACATCAAAGGTTATGCAATATCACTGCTACCCCGTGCATTTTGATGAATGGGTGTGCATGAGTTTCTGCCTATTATGGGGTTGCAAAAGAGATGAAACCACAATATATCCAGCACTACATTTGAGACTGACACTAGGAATAGGTTTTAAGGCTATTACTATAATATATATTACAATGCTTCTTTTCAATGTGAAGGGGCTTGATACAATTAAGAACTGCTGGGAGACAGACTGAGGGCAAATGATCACAGAAGTGGAATGGGCTAGTTTATTGGAATACCCTGGATGTGTTTCTAGGAACTCAAGGTTAAAATATGTCGAAAGTCAGATGATGTCACTTACTGTGATATCATTCACATCAAAGTATGTGCAATGCCACTTCCGCTACCCCTGGCATTTTGGTGAATTGATGCCCACGAATGTGCACCTATTACTGGGTTGCAAAATAGATTAAACCACAATATACCCAGTACTAAATTGGAGTCTGACCCTGGGAATAGCTTGTACAGCAATTACTATAGCCTTATAGCCCGCCATAGCGGGCTATACTAGCTATTAAAGGCCCGCTGCAGCGCTAAAGGCCGAGCCGAAGGCGAAGGACTTTAACAAGTCGGCTGGACATTAAAACCCAGTATAGCCTTGCTACGAAGGGCTATGAGGCTATTAGAACATTCTGCCACTACAGGGCAGAACGTTCTAACAAAACACAGCCTTCAGGGAGCGCGAGGGGATAGAAATCCCCTCAGGCTCCCTGAAGCCTTTGATCACAGCCAGAGCTGTGAACAAAGAAACATTGGAATATTGGCGCTCCGGGCTTATACCAGCCATTATAAGCCCGGAGCACTATATTGTTTTTAATGGACATTCCAATGTTCCAATAGGATATATATTACCATGCTCAAGGTCAATGTTAAGACATTTTTGACTATTACGCTAAATGTAAACTTAAACGTCTGACATATACCCTAGATTTGGCAGTGGGGACTGGGGCTTTTGCCACATGGTATGGAGCTGCCTAAAGTTTATTGATTAATAAAGTTACTACCCCATCTTAAGAGGGGGTAACTTTTCAATTGTTTGTGACCGCAGTTGAGGTCGTAAGCTGTAGACAAATTCCACTGTGACTCATAAAGAGGAGGGAAATGCCTTTTTTAAACCCTCTCCTTTTTGTGGCTCAGAAACTGTTGTGAAACCCCATTCATGAGTTGGAAATACTTTTGCAATTCATGAAAGAGGTTATTTTGGCTCAGTAAACTGCTATATCGTATAGCAGTAATGCATAGGAGAATCATGGTGGGTGGAAAGGCAGCTATGGAAATGGTTAACAAATGCACCCACATGTGCGTGAATAGAATTATAATGGGTCCAGTGGTGTGTGACCCTTAATGATAATTACAGAGATGATAATTTTATATATACGATCCTGAAAAGTCCAAGAGGGAAGTGTACAATCTGTGACTATATGTTTCTGGTACAAATTAAATTGCGGAGTTGTGTGGGTAAGAGTATCACAGGCTTCTCATATTTCAGGATTATTCCAATCATTTGTGAGCTTTTAGTAACCTAGTAAATCTGATTCTTGTATTTTTCACTCTATTTTGGTGTTATGTTTAATATTTCTCATTAGTTAAATATTGAACTCCCTGTACCAATCAATACCCACGATGTTTTGCAGATTAAACCTGAAGTCCAAAAATGTCCAACTCAAAATAATTCCTACTCAAATCACTAAAAAAAGGTTTCTGAACTATAAAACATGGCCTGAATATTTTAGAGATACTCATCTTCTTTCAGTTAACTGAATTAATCCTAAATATTGACAACTGCTCCTGAAATTTAGATTAGGGCTGTGCAAAATATAAATTAGGCCTGCTTGGCTGGTGACATGGTTCATTGAGTTGGCACACCTTTGTTGATCCATTGGCTGTATCAGCTTTTAAAATGAAATGTTAATAGCAACATTTTGCCAACACGTAATTTCGACAGGAAGAAGAGAAACGCCGGGGGTGGTTCCCATGGACTGAGACAAAAACTTGGTTTAGAGAATGACTTTCAGTAAATGACAGTAAACTAGCTGCTCTACTACTTACGAAACTCTGACCCAGAATCAGGTCGTCTACATATGTTTAGGCACCCGGTACCCAACAAACATGCATTGCACTAAGGCTGATGAATCTAAGCTTCAGACCCAAGCGATAGACTCTACACACTGGTCCAGAGACTGGTACTCCAAGGTAACTGAGGCTCCATAGCTGTGCTGTATCATTACAGTTCAGGGAGGTTTCTGACTTAGAAGTGTTGAGTAATAATCCCACAGATTCACCACATAAGCTCCTCAGTCAAGGAGATGCACCAATCGGCTACGCCTGGGGCTCATCTCGTACTGAGTAGGATTACTGCTGCTACAGTACATTCTCAGTAGGGTAAAATTAACCTTTCTGAAGACAGCCTAAACCTAGCTCATGTTCCCTATTAGTGGGTGAAGAAACAAACACTTGGTGAATTCCTATTCACAATGACTGGAAGAGCCATCATTGAAGGATCAAAAAGTGACATCGCTATGAATGTTTGCCTCTCATAAGCCAGTTATCCCTTTGGTAACTTTTCTGACACCTTCTGCTGGAAACGCAAAAAAGTCAGAAGGATCATGAGGCCCCGCTTTCACGGTCTGTATTCAAACTAAAAATGCAGATCAAGAAAGCTTTTGACTTCTGCTTAGCGGAAGGTTTCTGTTATCCTTGAGCGCGACTTAAGGTGCCTGTGTTTTTGTTTGACAGGTGTAAGCCTCAGAAAAACTACCTACCTGTCAATATCCCTGGAATGGGTTGCACCTGGCAAGTGCCAGGCATTTAGAGCTAGAAGAGCCCCACAGGCTAAGTGAAGTATCATTAAGAGTAGTAGTATTTCCCCAGTTGACTTGGACCCTGCAACTTATCCTACACCTCTCATGTCTCTTCACTGTGCCCGACTAGAGTTAAGCTCAACATGGTCTTTTTTCATGCTGTGTCTACCCAAATTGGTACCTTGGCTGTGGTTTCACTAGATTATAGGTAGGGAAAGTGGGAATCTTGTTCATCAATTCATGTGCATCACTAATTAGATGACAAAGAATTTGGCTACTCTTGTACCACCATAGAGCGGCACATTCTGCGTTATTATTGCTGTCCATCAGCATCAAATCGATCTTGTTTCCAAAAACACGAAGATTGTTCCAGAGTGCAACTACACTTCAAGATGCCTTTATAGAAACATGAATCATAAATTGAATTGAATAGAGAGAGTACACCCTCCAGTAACTACCTATCAATTTAACATTGCTTATTTCTAACTGGATCTTTCAACTATGAATGTCCTGTGCAGTGTAAGATTTGGTTATTATATGATTAGTATACAATAATGTGAGTTGTACTGAGTATGTGTATGTAGATTACAAAACATTCTAATGCATATTCTTTCATGCAGTGAATACTTCAATAATACATATTGTAATTTAATATCACACTTACCTATACCAATAGAACTTAAAATCAACATTAACATTTAACACATTTTTCACACTATGGGCCAGATTTTTCAATGTTTGCATTGCCCTTGTGCCATGCAATGAGACGCAAGGGCGACACAAAACCTAAGTGAGATTTGTCAAGCCACGCAAGGCCATTTTGCATGGCCCTGCATGACTTGATAAAATCAGAGTACCGCAAGGCAGCGCAAATCGCTGCTTTGGGTTACTCTGCCTCAGGAAGGCATTCCGTGGGTCAAGCGTGGGTGTTCCCAAACATTCACCCATGGATTTTGGTGCATTCCCAGATTTCCTATCAGTGGTCGACCTGGGAATGCATCAAATGATATGTCTCCCCAGGTGAGGTGTACCATGGAAAAATGTCCTCTTTCTAATGTGTGCTAAATTCTGCAACACACATAGAAAAAGGAAAATGACTCTGAGGATTGTTTCTGTGCAGGAAGGTGTCTCTTCTGCTCAAAAACAATCCTGCCTACAATGCAGGCACCCTTGCACCATGACTCAAGGGCACCTGCATTGGCACTAGGCAGCAAATTGTGTGCCAGCTCTAGGAAAGGACAGTAATGTGCTGTATAATGTTAAATATGGCACATTCCTGCCCTTTCATGCAGCACAGCACAACAAGTTGTCTTGCTGCGTTGAGTTGCGTGAAAGTTTGATAAATCTGAGTGTGTTTAAATGTCACATTCTGTGTTGTACTCCATCAGTAATATTGAATAATAACATTTATATAAATTCTACAAAATTAGGCTCACAATTCTGTACATATTTATCATACTTTGGCTATTAGTTAGGCATGAAATCTTACCACAATCCTCCATAGTAGTAATGCATACATTTTTCTTGAATGAGGATGACATTTGTAGTACTAGACAAGCAAGAGCAAAATCATTACATTGTAACCCCATTTCCCGACAATTTCTGATGAAACCATGACATTTTACAGTGCAGAGTTGTGACTTTTTTGAGTATCATCTTTTATGAACACTACATCTTCTTTTCTTAACTCACATTAACTATTCTTTCAATGAGGTTCTCTTTATGTTAGCCACCTACATCTTCTTGCTCGTTCAATCAGCAGCTCCAAGATCTTTATATGTCTTTTAGTTCAATGTTTTTGGATTTAAAACATACATTTGACACATATGCAGTTATTTCACCTACATATTTGCAACAAGATGAGCAGGAGAGTCGAGCCCAGGTTTGTAGGCTTCAACTCGAGGGACATTCAGAGTTGGGACCCGGGGCTCAGTCAGAGTTGCTTAACAGGGCATGTGGGATCTCGTTTCAGGCCCCTTGTGACAAGACAGGCCAGGAAATTAAACCCAGTGTTGGGAAATTACACACACCAGGCTAAGCCAGAGCTTTGACCCAATCCCCAATCAGAGCTTTTAAATCCAGCCAAATAAGGGAGATCTACATAGGCCTCCGGGACCCCATCCTGGGCGCATTGCTTCACTCCAAGGCCAGACAGAGCTCTGACATGGGGCCCAAAAAGGCAAGGCAGCACAAATCACTGTGTTGCCTTACTCTGTGCTAGAGAGGCGTTCCATGGACGTTTTAGAGGGTGTTCCCACGCAAAATCCATGGATTTTGGTGCTTCCCCTGATTTACAAAACTCAGTAAACCTAGGGATGCACCAAAACCTTTAAATAACTTTATTTCTCCTACTTTTGTTTCTGCTTTCCATGCGCACTGCATTCTGCAGCACACATAGATGGAGGACAAATCTTACCAGGATTGTTTTTGTGCAGGAAGGTGCCTTTTGACCATGGTCTCACCACAGTCAAGATAGTGGGCCCAGTCAGAGATGTTTAAGCAGACGAAGCAGGATGGCTGTACCTTGGCCTGTAGAAGCCCATCCTGGACACTCTGAGACACAGACTTCACGTTCAGGGGTCCTCACCCAAGACCCACCAAAGCTCTGACCCAGGGCCCAGTAATGCCATTTCTGCCCAGCAAAGAATAGGAGCCCACCCTGCTGTTACTCACGTGGACCTCAGGTGTGTCCCACCAGTTCTCTGATCTGGGAAACCTGGCAGAGCTTTCTAAACCACCAAGAACAGAGACTGGCTTGCTGGCTTCCAAGACCCTTGCACTACCCAGGGAGAGCAGCCAGATAGACAGTAAGTCACCCACACCTTTTTCCCTATTCATACGGAAGAAGTCCACTAACATTTCTATAATCCATGCACACAGAGTGACAGAAGGTGACATTCAAGAGAATGCATTTAATCTTCTGAAGCCCAGAATGGGTTTGAAGCTTCAAATGGGCTCTCATTGGGACTTTCAGGGAAACTAGAAATTCTGAACACTGAGTCACGCCCGGAAGTCATGTGTTTTTTAAATTTATTTTAAGTATATTGTGTTACCGTTGACGTTGGCATGGCATGGTTTGCACACCTGTGTCGACGTGTCTCACATGTGTAATTTTATATAACTCTAATTATCATTTTGCACACTACTACTTTAAATGAATTTTGCTAACTCAAACAGTAACTATTCAAATGCAATATCATCTGTAGAGAACAAACATCTTGACTCATAACCATGAGGCGTAATGCCAAAGTGCAGCACAGACTGCAACAAGGGTGTCAGTGGGTGTGTGGTTGTTAGGCAGGTGCTAAAAGCAAGGTTACACGCGTGGACTGGTCATTCATGGCTTTCAGTTAATTTTACCATTCATAGTGTGCACTTGTTCTTGACTCAAGCCATTTTTGATAGGGCATTTGAAAGTCATCAAGGTCCTTAGTGGAAGAAAATACAAGTCAAGTAGCACATTCAGGGGAATATTGGGAGCAGGGGAGCCAATCAAACTGGTAAGAATGCAGTCTGTAACTTCTTTTATACGCCTTCAGTGGAAGCGTTCTTACAACTGACTGACTTTAGTGGGTCATGAGAGAGTGAGTGTTACACGCTTGAAGTTGGTGTCTATCAATACCATTAGTTATTAATCACTATCCTCTTAATTGTCTATTCACTATGGCTCAGGCTGTGAGCCATGTGAGTACCACTAACTCATATAAATGACTAGCTGTGAGAAACCAACATCTGTCTATGTCTGCCTGCTTTATCACACACTCCCTTCACCCTTGAGACAGATAGAAATATTTAGAACCTCCTTGTGCTCTTTTAGAAATAGTGCAAATGGCCACTGAAATATTTTACTATTGTTCTACTACTGTCTTATCTCATCTTTTCATAGCTATTTATAGTTTGTGATTGGTGACCCTGACCTATAAATATATGGTCTGAGATTTCAAACTCTTTCCATGCATATGTATTTATTAAGAGTTTCCATACCTCACTTTCGTTGTCTTTTGTTTCATCTAAGTTTTCATCGTCTGGATGAAAACCATTTTGGGTGATTATGGGCTCCTCTTCATCTCCACTACCTTCATTTAGCTCTGAGTGCAAGTGGTCAGGTTCCTCTTCTTCTTGATCATCCAGATTTTCCTCCTCATTGTCTGCATCCTCAAAATTATCTTGCAGTGTTTCCTCATCTGCTTCTTCTCCATTAATAACCTCAGTGTCTCTCAGTTCACTTTCTTCCTCTTCAGCCTCTTCTACATCTTCTTTCTCCTCTTCAAAAGCAGCTTGGTCCTCACCGTCTTCCGCTAATTCCTCAGCATTGTCCTCTTCATCATTCGCAACTAGCCCATCTGTCTCTTCTTCTAATAGGCCATTTTCTTCTTCCACTGTTTCTGCTGCTCTCTGAAGAAACAAGAAATGTATTTTAAAATGAATTTCTACAGAGTCTTCTCATCAGAAAAAAATCAAAGCTCTAACACAAAAAACACCCAAGGTTGAGCACAAAACCAAATACAAAGATATACAAAGTCATTTTTGTGATTTCTAATGCCCACTTGCTAAATTGCTCTGTGTGGGTTAGTACAGAATACAAAAGTACAACAACCAATATGCTGCCAATTGTGGGTCTGATTCACTAAGGTCAGTCGTGGGGAAGACTCTGCACTCGGCGCAGTATCTCTCAGAGATGCCGCCCAAGTACGGAGACTACCCCACGACTGCAGGATCTCCACCCCAAGTGCCGAGAACCTTTGTGAATCAGGTCCAATGTGTTTACTCTTTAAGGAACCCCAATTTGATGGCAATCCTCTGATATAAAGACATTTATCAATCTCTGCTTATTGAAGTCTTGGTTTTATAATTTTCCAACGCTAGCAGTGACATACACATCCCACAACAAATAAATTATAATGCTAATAACATTTGTTAGCGGTAGTGAATTGGAATGGTTCTTTGCTCCAAAGGTTATATATCTGCAAACGTTTAAACAACAAGGGGGGAGAGAGAGATGAAGGTGGATTCGTTCTCCCAGGTAATGTAAATAAACAGTAAGAATCCAATAAAATTGGTGATGTGTTCCCTACTGTGGTGGGGAGCACAGAGTGTTTTTAAAATACCCCTCACACACCAAAAGGACCCTTGGTGTCATGCTTCATCATTGGGGTCTTCGCACCCCTCTACGGGATGTGGCGTGCTGCGACCTACGACTACGCGGGAGCACTGGTAATGCAGACTATGCATGGTGCATGTGAGGGTTGGGTGTGAGTATGTGGTGGGGTAGTGTGAGTAGGTGAATGTTAAAAAAGGACCTGGCTCGTGGGGTAGGTCAGAACTATTTTAATGAGCCCCCGGGCTGGTACTGTTAATAAATGGTGCAGATTGAGGTGATTATGTGTAATTAAGCACATCGCCTCTTGGGTGCGTCGACATGTTTCGGAGATCAACTCCTTCTTCAGGACAGGGTGCACCACACCCCACCTTACTCACGTTTTCTTAAGTAAAAGGTGTATTTACAAAAGAGTGGAGATGTAGTACTATAATATGCCTACAAATGTAATGAAATCCTTTGCCAATATGCAAACAACTTCTTGGTCTTGGTATAATGCCTCATGAACCTCCAAACGTTGGGGGTAGCCCTGGCCCAATGGCGGAGCCGCGTTCGGGGGAAGAAGGAGGTTACGACTACTGTAACTCGAGCCATTTGGCCAGGGCTACCCCCAACGTTTGGAGGTTCATGAGGCATTGTACCAAGTGGTGGGCTGGTCTCGCACCGGCTATTAGGATGCCGCCACCACCGTGGCGGTGGCATCCTCTATTCCCAGCAATGTGGCGGGTGGTGCTCATAGCACAATGCTGGGAATGCACCGTGTGCATTGTCATGCACAAGGTGACAGGCACCATGTCCATGACAATGGTACCCCCCATGTGCACCCCCACACCACAATACCCGGGGGGCCCGCAACGGACCCCCGTAAGTGAATTCCGCATGACTTTCCGTGGCGGCGTTCCTGCTCCCATGCTAATATGGATTGCAGTGTCTAGCAGAGACCGCCACCATATTAAACCCTTTCCCGCCCAGTCGACTTGTCGACCGGGCAGAAAAGCGGCAGATGGTATTCCCGTCCGCTGAGGTACCCCCGCCATATAATGGGTGGCGGGCAGGGAATGCAGCATGTGGGTGGTGGCGATCCACCCTACATCCTAATGGACCCCTAAGCTTTTCACACCCTTAGTTCTAAACCCTTTTTTAGATGTTTCGTTAATTGGCGTTTAAACCGTCATAACTTTTCTTTCCTCAAATGTTATCCACATATTTTTTTTTCAATATCCTGGGGATCCTAAATGTTTCCACTGTTTGTAGATTCCACAGAGGAAACTGAGAAAAAGTCAAAATATAACTATTTACTTTGCAGAAAAATTAAAAGAGAAAAAGTGCTGTGCAAGAAAGTGCAATTGCATAAGCATGTTGTCACGATCGACGTACTTATTTCACATTAGTCTGGGCTGTTTCCAGTTTTGTCTTTATTGGAGCTTTAGGATTTGAGTTTTCAGTTGCATATTTATGCTGCTTTCATGCAGCGCAGCACAGCAAACCACCTTCCCTGCGCTGGTTGAAAGGGAACGGGTAGGAATGCACCACATTTAACATAATACGACGCATTCCTGTCCATTCCATGCACTGGCGCCCTTTTGCCTGCCTAGTGCCAGTGCAGGCAGTTAAAAATAACATTATTATTGACTGCCACTACACATCAATATATTTATCAATCATAAACCCCTCACATTGATGATATAGGCATAGATAAGACCATTTGTAAAAAAATAATCTTTTTTATATGGACTTGAGTGCAAAGGTGAGGTCTCAGCCAAACGGGTAAGTGTCAAGTAGAAACAGACCAATGCAATACATCAAATCAATTTATAGGGCCAAGTGGATATTTGTTGCTGCTTATGGAGCAGCTGTTTGTGGTTATGTCAATGGTGTCCTTCAGACAGAAGAAAATAGTTTTTGTCAGAAAATTCAAGTGACTCTACATGTTATCTGCCATCAAGAACATGGTATACAATACCTGGAGGATACTACTAGCCTTTTACCTTTGCGTCCATGGCTGTCTTTACAGTCAAGAGTTAGTGTGAAGCTTAACTAGGAAATTATTTTAAAATGAATTATACAAATGATTCCCGAAGCTGAAGTACATTAAAAATTCATTTATTGAAATTGGTCGGCCTCAAGTATACAATAGTCTGAGAACTCACAAAGTACACTTAAAAGTTTGGCTGTTATGGATTCAATAACATTGTGTTTAATGATGGCTGTTGTGCTCAGACAATGATGCACTTCAAGTTTTTTGTGATCTTTTTAAACTATAACAGGAATTTCATTTCAAAACCAGAGGCTAACATCATGCATTAATCTTTTAATTGCATTGCATTCCTGCAGCACCTTTAAAAAGCATTACAATAATACAATTTCAATCTAGAACTATAACACCAAAGTCCATAAAAATTCCCTGCAGAGAACACTCTTCCTCTTTTAAATGCTGCTCCTGAAAAGAAAAGTACCAAGTATGAAATGTTGGTGTATGAAGTGTGTTTTATAATTACTTAATAATGTTAATGTGTATGCTTGTTAAACTTTTAATCACCTCTCTCCCTGTTTGACTTTGACACAATGTTTATTGTAGTTCAATATTAAATGTTTGATATCAGGTTCTACCCATTGGTGGTCTGACAAAAACAAACATTCACTTCCCTTTTTCCTCCCCTACCACAGAATATCATACAAAGTCATGCTCCACTTGGTTGCACTTTCCACTGATTGGAATATGAGAAAAAAAACGTATGTATGTCTCCCTCACCTTTTACTCCTGTTATACCTCATACCCCTCAAATGTACACCATATGGAGTAATAACTCATATGGTACATTTTATCGACCTAATGCCAAGACACAGTGGGGCATATTTACAAGCAAATTATTTTGCAGTACCATGCTCCACCGTTTCCTAAATGCAGGAAAGCGCCATATATATATACACAAAATGGTGCACCCCTGTGTTTTCCCTAGCACTGGCACTAAAAATAGCTGCCTAACATTAACACAGACCCCATTGTGCCTTAGTGCAAGGGTGCCTGCATTGCAGGGAATGACTGTTCATGTGCAGAAAGGTGTCCATTCCTGCACATAAACAATCATTCTGCAGCACACATAAAAGTAGCAAATCGTCACTATTTAAGGATTGTTTATGTACAGGAAGGGCCACTAGGTCCTTTACATTATCATGCATTACAGAGAATAAAAGGAAATGCTTTGAGGAAACGTCTCTGGTATGGAGACAGAGTAGCGCTGAATCAGGAAGCAAGGGAGGAGTTTAATTGGTGAGTGCATAATATAGAAGCATGAAATGATAAGGCCATATTTGGATGTGTTCAGGACATTGTTTTGGAAAAAGATGCCAGCTTGAGAGACTGGGTGGCATGGTTAGGGGAGCAACAGGCAGGGGGAATATAGACAGAACAGAAGAGGATGAGGCACACAAATAGTTTGGAGTTAGGAGAAGGAGTATATGTTTTGAAATGCTTCAAGGAGATTTAGAAAGGTCAGACTGTGCTGATGAAGATGGACAATGTATCGATTGACTAAGAGAGAGCAGGTCCTGTGGTTTATCGGAGTTAGCAAAATAATGTGATAGTTTTTTTGGAAGACAAGATAAAGGTGAAGTCAGAGTACTTAACAGAGCAATTGAATATGATAGCAGATTGGAATTCATGGACCATAAGGTATTACAGCAATTGGAAGCTGGACTACTGGAATTTCGGAAAATAGAGAAAAATTGGGGTCCTTTGCAGGTGGATCTTTTTGCAAGCAGACTGATATTCCAATTGGAGAAATATTTCAGCTGGATACCACATCCAGGGGCATCTGCAGTGGATGCATTTCAGCGGTTTGGATGAGGATGAGAGCCTATGCCTTTCCTCTGTTTGCAATGATTCAGAGGGTTCTTTAGAAAGTGAGAATAGAAGAATGGCAGTTAGTGTTGGTTACAACATTTTGGGTGTCTCAAGTGTGGTTTCCATCAGTGATGGAATTAGCATGTGCAATACCTTTTATGATTCCAGCAACGGAAGGTTTGCTGAGGAATGAAGAATGAGAAGAGCATCCTTTAGTGCAGGGCAAGGTGTTGAACCTTCTTGTACGGAAAGTGTCAGGAGATCTAAAGGCTTCAAAGGACTTTAGAGCGGTGCTCTTGAATACTTGGGGAGTCTTGGGCACCAGGAAAAAGAAGATATAAGGAGAATGTGATCTTGTTGGTGCATGGAGAGGAGTTTGGATCCTGTGGTGGCTCCTGCCATAGAGGTGGTTTATTTTCTGGTAGAGCAATTTGAAAAAGGTTTGAGTTCTAGAACAATGATTTGTTATAGATCAGCAATTTCAGTTGGACATGTTCAAGTGGATGGCAAATCAGTGCAAAGAAACACTATGATATGTAGAGTTTTGAAGAGTATGAAGTTAAGAAGACCACCTAGAACAATGTATAACGTTTTATCGAATGTGAATATTGTGTTGTCTTTATTTGAATTCTGGCCAGTAATTAAAGATTTTTATTTCATGAAACTTTTAGTAAAGTTAGCCTCTTTGCTATGTTTAATATCTTGTAGAAGGGTATCATATATTACAGCATTGGCGGAGACTAGCAAAATGTATCGACAAGATGGTTGTATTTTGAAATTTGGAAAAGAACAAAGACTATAGGCCTAATTACGAGTTTGGGGGACCCTCCGCTGTATTGCAACTACAGCAGTGGGACCACCAAAGGACCGCTGAAACTCCTGAGGATCCCCGATCTGCGGCACTGCCAAAAATATTATGAGTTTCTTCACTGCAACCGTTTTCATGGCAATGGACCCGCCATGAAAAGGGTGGTGGTGAGGAAACTAATGGAATTCTACAGGGACCACTGTTGCCTCTGTGTATGGAGGTGCATAAAGGGGCACGTGTAGTGCCGCCCCTTTATTTTTGCACTCCCCGTTCCTGCACGGACAGAAATGCACAACATTGTGCTTTTCTGTCCGTTCAGGAATGGGCTGCCGCGCTCCTATGGTGGTGGCTTTCTAAGGCTCTCCTATGAGCATTAGAAAGGCTGCACTGTGGGAATGCCACCGCAGGACCGCCCGCCAGGATTACAACTCGTAATCCGGCGGGTGGACTGACTATCGTTTGACAGTCTTGGAGGGGGGCACTGGTGTGGCAGCCCTTTCCAAGAATGCCAAACTCGGAATCAGGCCAAATGTCTGAGTTAGTCTTTAATCCAAGTTTCCCTGATTGTAAGAAGTTATGTGTAGAAGAATACCTGAGTGCTTATGAGAACAGAATGATGGAATACAGAAGAGGAAGGCAGAATCAATTGTTGAGACTGATAGAGCACCATGGTGTTTGAAAAATTGTAGGGGTGCATCATAATCGTTCATAGTCTGCACCCGCATATTTAGAGGACACTACTAATGTTTGGTTTTAGAAATGTAGAACTAATCGAGAGTGTTGCCAAATATAGAATTATGCTCATATCATTTATTGATTAATGTAGTGCTTAATCTAGTTAATAATGCCTTAAGTAACTTAGGATCAATTGCTCTGTGTATACAATGTGCCTCGAGATTGAATGTGCCATATTAAAGTTGCATGTGTAGGCTGCTTAACGTAATGCTTTAACATGAGAATAATGTTCAATAACATAGAGTGTAATGTTATGATTGCTGTATTGGAAATGCGTTTAAAGGAGTAAAGGCCTGAGAGAAGAAAGGTTAGCAGAGGCCTAATTGTGGTTTTCTTAGCATGACTGGAGATGGTGGGTTAGGAAAGGTGCTTTGAGAAAGAAGCTTGTGGTTGCAGTTGAATTACGAATTGAAACTTAAAGAGTACAAGGGTATTGTTCTCATGCATTTCTTTTGCAGGTGCAAGGCCACAAAACTCGTTAGGTAGAATGAGCCATTATTTAGAGTAGGAGTGCGGATGAGAGGCGTCTACAGGAATGCTCACTCGCAACATTAGGTGGAGAAGGTGCCTGGGATTCAAGGACACAGCAACAGTTTTTGGAAGATGAAGGTTCAACACTGGAAAAGTATGAGGGGCTGTTCCTGCTGAAGGGGGAGTGCCATGGGCGTATCCCTTGTTTTTGGGATTTTGTATTAGAGAGCTCTTTAAAATCGTGGATTCTCTGTGCTCTCTCCAGGTGCCAGACCCTGTGGTTGCTTCACAGGAGCTATGTAATAACATATCTGATTTCTTCTATAAAAAAAATAGATGATATCTACATAGCTCTACAATCGCAGAGGAACTCTCTGAGTTCTGAGGACTTCTCCCGAATTAATCTGCTGGAATCCTGGAGTAGAGACACTTCCCAGTCCCTCGTACAGTTCCCTGCTCTCTCTCTAGACGGACTGAACAGCCTGTTGGACAAAACGAAATCGTCCTCCCCATTGGACCCAGTCCCTTTGAAACATCTTAAGAACTGTAGGGACATCATTCTTCCTCCGATGCTGGAAGTAATGAATGGAGCCTTGGAACAAGGCATCTTCCCATCACTTTGGAAGAAAGCCATTGTAAAACCGCTGCTGAAAAAGACCACCCTAGACCCCGGAGTACTGAAGAACTTCAGACCCATCTCCCTCCTGCCGGCTCCTGCCAAGATGTTGGAGACCCACCTGAACTTCCATCTTTCCAACTTCCTGGATGCTTCAGGTTTCTTGGATGGGTCCCAACATGGCTTTAGAAAGCTGCATAGTACGGAGTCTGCCTTGACTATGGTCATGGATAACATCCGCAGGAAAGTTGATTTGGGTCAGACCACCGTGCTGGTGTTGCTGGACCTTACAGCAGCTTTTGACACCCTGTCTCCCTTTACCTTAACATCCAGGCTAAGGGAGGCAGGTATAGAAGGTCCGGCCCTCAGTCTCCTGAGCTCCTTTTTACAGCAACGAGAGCAGCGTGTCATGCTAGGTGAGTACCTCTCCCCTGCTAAGTCTTTGCAATGTGGGGTGCCACAGGGGTCGGCATTGAGTCCGACCCTGTTTAACATCTACGTGGCCCCCCTTGCAAGACTAGTAAGATCTCAGGGGATGGAGGTAGTATCGTATGCCGACGATACGCAGATTATGGTATCCCTGACCCACTCTGTGACTGAAGCCGCGTCAAACTTTAGAGCCTGCATGCAACTTGTTGCAGAGTGGATGATTTCCAACTCCCTAAAGTTGAACGGGGACAAGACAGAGGTCCTGGTCTTTGGCAAGGACCAGGGCATGTGGTCAGGTGAGTGGTGGACTCCTCTGTTAGGCATCTGCCCCACACCTACTCAATCTGCCAGGAACCTTGGTGTCATCTTTGACACCCAGCTCTCTATGGAGCTTCAGGTCAATCGAACGGTGGCTACCTGTTGGGGTGTCATTAGGACCCTGAAAAGGATTGTTCATTATCTTTCCTTACAGGCACGGAAACAGGTGGTGATCGCCCTTGTTGGCTCAAGGCTGGATTATTGCAATTCACTCTATGCCGGGGCCAACAAGGGCCTTCTGCAGCGCCTGCAGGTTATACAAAATGCGGCAGCACGCTTTGCCCTGGCCCTGCCTTGGCTGTCATCTATGACCTTGGCGAGGAAGAATCTCCACTGGCTCCCTATTCCCTCAAGGATTATGTTCAAACTTCTCTGTTTAACATACAAGGCGTTAAGTGCAGGCCCGGCTGATGCCCTTGGATCCCTACTTACCAGATATGTCCCGAAAAGATGCCTGCGCTCTAGTGAGCTCAATCAACTGGTAATCCCTCGAGCCAAGAAGGCTAGATGGGGGAGCAAAGCTTTCTCCATTCTGGCACCCCAGATGTGGAATTCACTCCCCCTTGAGATCAAAGCATTGCCTTCTCTTGACCTTTTTAGGAAGTCATTGAAAACTTGGCTTTTTATTGGAGCATAAGTTCTGTTTCTGACTACTGACAGCTAGTTATTTGATTTAGGCGCCTTGACGCCCATTGGGCATAGCTGCGCATGATAAATGCCATTTCAAAGTGCCCCGAGGGTGGAAAGTCAGTTGCTATTGAAGCTAGGGTTAGGGCCAGTTGGGTTTAGACTGAATCCTGTCTAAGGCAGTCCAGTTGGATGTGCAGTTAGACATGGGCCTTAGTTGGAACTAGGCAGGAGAAATTAAGGAGCATCTTAGAATGAGCTCGGTAGCTAGGGTTACTTACCTGGAAAAAGTGAATGTGCTTCTTAAGGAGCCTTCACAGCTGACACCTTTTTCTCTTGCCTGGGAGGTATGTTAAGTAGGGATGTCACTTTAGAATTAGTGTAGGGACAGACTAATCTTTTTCTTTTCCATTGGAACCTATGCAGTCAAGTTTCCCAGTGGGCACAGTGATCGCATGTCTAATGCTTCTTGAATTTACTCTGCTTTTTATTCTCAGTCATCTGAGACTCTTGCGTAGGATTATGTTTGTATTAGTGCCAGTTTATTTTTTAAACCTCTTGCTGGGAAGCTTGTATGTCCAGTTATTTTTGGCTTTGTAATAAATTCTTAAACTTTTCCTCGGAGTCAGTGGTCCTTTAGATTAAAAACTGTATTGATTTTGATAATCTGTCAAGGTATATTGAATTTAAAGAAGTTCCTTCACACTTCCAAGCAGACCAATGAGACCAGTCGCCTGAGGAATCCTCGGAGTGGTAAGGTGAAAATCTAGGGGGGAATCCCAGCGTCCCCAATATCCTATGTTAAGCCACACTTGTGCAGTGAGTAATGCTACTACCGCCCAGATTAATTTAATGGGTAATGGAACAAGCAGGAATAGATGTACAACTATATATAGCACATTCATTAAGAGGTGCAATCGCAAGTAAAGCTTTTTTTGTGGTGGAGACGGGATGAAATTCTGAAAGCAGCTGATTGGTCAAATGCAAGTACCTTTGCAAAGAATTACTTTAGACTCGTAAAGCATATGGCAAATGTGGCGTTGAAGGGCTTTCAACATGCATAATGTTAGCATCCGTCTTGAAATGAAATGTCGATTCTCCAAATGTTACAAATAGAGAATCAAGATTTTATTAAATACACAAAGGCTAACATAATTCCAACCAACACTTCCCTTAAAGAAAGAAAAAAGAAGCATAAAGAAAAAATATTAAAGGGAAGAAGTGGAGGGACAGAATTATGTATGTGGAGGTTATTAATAAAAGAACACATTTTAAATCTGCAGGTGAAACATACAAAGTCATTGGTATATGGTAATAACTTGTTTGCTATTCTTAGATGCACAATAAAAAAGGATGAAGAAAAGGAGCTGGATAGTGACAATTCATGGAGAAGACAAGAATACGGGGAAAAAGGAGGAAGAGTGTTCTATGTGGGGAATATTTATGGACTGTGGTGTTCTAGTTTTGGATTTAAGTTTTATTGTTGTAAAGTTCCTTAAAGGTGCTGAAGGAGTGGCAATTAAAAGATCAATGCATAATGTTAGCCTTCGTGTCTTTAATGAAATCTTGAGTCTATATTCATAACATTTGGTGAATCCTCTTTCTCTTTAAAACCCTTGTTGTGAGAGCAGTAATTTGATAACTGTAGAGCCAGGGCCAGCTTTAACACTGCTGTCGCCCAGTGCGACAGTTGCTTTTGTAATACCATCATTTCACCTCCTTCTCCACTAATTCCCTTGCTACCACTATTCAACAGTGCTCCTCATTTCTCCATAATCTTTCTCGGACATATATGTAATTTTTATCACAGCACTACTCATAGTTAACTCACACTCAGGGCCTTGTTACGATGGTAGGCAGATGAGTGTCTGACGGCCATTGCAGTGTGAATGAGAACACCAGATAAGGAGTCGGTTTTCCCACCTGCCAAATTACGATAAGACCGCAGTGTAGGGCCACAGCACACACCACAGTAGAAAAAAGCATCTTTTAAACATCCATGCACATTGTGCCAGGCACCATGTGGAGGCTGACACACGGAGCATGGATGTTTGGGGGGCACCACATGTGCCCCCATGGCCAATTAGCAGTTCACTTAGCAGTACCCTTCTGGCTGCCTTTCCATGGCAGTGGTACCATGATGAAAAGGCAATTGGAAAGGGACATCCTAATCCCTAAGGTGGTGCCTGCGCAGACACCACCCTCATGGTAGGGATAAGAGTCCGACCTCTGTCCCAAAGGACTCCTTGAGCCTGTTGGATGCAACAGTCCTTCCCTTGACATCATCGCTCCGACCATGTAATCCGGCAGTCGGACTGATGGCCTAGATGTAGGGTGGACCACCACCAACGGCCTGTCGATAGTGGTCCACCCAACATCAAAATTAGGGTCTTCGTTTTGTGATCCTGATGGTACATGTTCTTTGCAGCAGGCACATTATTCCTCCGTGCTACCTATGATGAGTCAAAACTGCCACTAAACCAACTTCCGATCTCTCACTAGCAGTACATTAATCACCATAGTTATCTTGACATTTTTATTGTTGCCTGAAACTGCTGGACGCACAAGCAATACAGCACCCGCCCCCACCAACTGCACCACCTGCACTGCCCTAAATCCGTTCCTGTGTAGAACTGCATATCTCGATCATTAAATGTTACCATCAACTGTAATTATTTATGGTGTGGGAAAGTTTTTCAAAACATGCAATGTTTCTAAGGACATATTGGTAAACATTTTATGAGTTTTATGTATTCCTGCAATGTTTTCTGATAACGAAAATTCAATGACTTATTATACTTCTACTTGCTCTATTTATATTGGAATAGGGATGCTGAAATAAACAATTGAGGAAAATTGAATTTTGCCTTGTCATATGTGCCTACGTGTCCCCCACCCTATGTTATATGTGCATGATCGATATGCATATATCCCCCTATGATCGATTAAAGACGCAATCATAGTTGTGTCCAACTCTAGTATGCCAGTATCCAGTTCTCATGAAAGCAACGAGTATTAGGCCTATGTTGCCACGTTTTACAGTGTGCACGTTAATTCACCGCATTGTCCCCGTTTCTAGGCCTCAAAAGGGCCCGGACACCAGATTCAAGCTCCAGTCTCCTGAAACCCACTCCGAGGAGCGATGCAGCCCCCACCTGCATCCCTGACCCTTCACTTACTTCCTGCCGCGCAGCACGGTGCCCGGCCTGGCTCTGCCTGCCTGTCTGCCAAGAATATGTTATGCTTCTAGTTATCAGTCCAGCTTTCCTTCTCCGCATTCCTAAGCTACTGAACCGTATAAACATCTCCAGCTATAGTCTAGTCTTTCTGTCTCCATGTCAGAGAATTACTGTATTAATATTCATGAAGATTCATAGCACACGCAATACATGTAGAATATATGCATGCACCAGCCTTAGTGTCAAGTAGCCTTTGCCCTGATAACTTTTAGATTCTATCAACATGTACTCCAAACACCAGATACCAGATATGCTATAGGTACATGTCGTCCTGACACCGCAGACTTTAGTCTCCTCTTCTAGTGTAGAAGTCATAGCCCCCAGTTCTCCCTGGTAACACGTCATTGCCCGTTTGCGCGCACCACTAGGTTAAAGGTCCCAGCTACTCAGGTAGCCCCCTCCATGTTTCCGCCCATTCATGACACTTCTGTGACGTTTCTCATCACATGTCTACGTGCACGCCCTGTGCACGCCTTCTTTTCACGCCCATGTGTTCTTATCTTACGCTTGTCACTAGTTACGCCTACTGTATGTAATGTATTTGAAATGTCTTACTATATATACACTGCACTGTTAATGAAATGGAGCAGCTGCCTTCCTTCCTATTTTATTCCAGGCTGTCCCGATCCAGTCCCTTCCCTTTTGCCTGAATAAAGCCTGTTCAACTCGGATACATCGGATCCTGCCTCTTATTTATTGAGCTATCTGTTATTGTTAATATATTCAAAAATAGAACCGGTATTTAATTATTTATTTACCACATAATGGCGCCCGAATAGGGACGAGCCCCTTCCTCACGCGCTGGCGATGCTACGCAGGCCCCCTGACCCTCTGCAGCCGTGACGGAACAATACCGTGCACGTGCAGATATTTCTGCTTCAAGTCTCCCTCAGGCCCACGGAGGAGACGGAGACT